>NC_056737.1:249895817-249913317 GCF_019279795.1 Protopterus annectens
AAATCCCAGACCAATAAAAGTTCTGCATAATATGTCTCTTTGTATGCTTTATGCCCATATGACCTACAAAAGGAATATCTTGGGCTATGGCTAGAAGTGCCAGATGGTAGGCTCTGGACACTACCAACTGCTGTATTCTTTCACCCTCTAACCCTCCCTCAGGGATCCACTCTCTATATAGTAATCCTTTGTCCCAGTATACAGATTGTCCTTTTCCTTGAGAATCAGGCGCTTCCCTCAAGTCTTGTAGTGTAAGGTCTGAGAGCTGAGCCTGTCTCAACTCTCTCTTTGTAATCCTTCCCAGCTCCCCTTCCACAGGAAGTCTGGTATCCATTGACAGCAGTGCCTCACTGTCAGCCTGGGTATTACAACTCACCTCTGCCCTTGTAGTCATGCTGTCCAAGGGAACATCATTACCCACAAGCAGCTGTGGCTCACCTTCAGTCTTACTTCTACAGGGTAGCTCCCGCCCTGAAGTAACCACCTCACCAGTCATGGCTTCAAGTGTATGGTCTCTCTGGGTCCTCGCAAGGCTACCAGACCCACATGCTTGTCTCCAAGCCTGACTATGTGCTACTGCATGCACACAAGGTACTGCATTTTGATAATGCAGTACCTTGTGTGAAAATGGATGCACACAAGGTACTGCATTATCAAAACCATTCCCTATCAGGACACCTGTAGGGATATCCTCAAACACACCTACTTGTTTGCTTTCTTTTACACCCTCCTAGTCAAGGTGAACCCTAGCCAAATGTATTTGGAATGGGGTATCTCTCTTAAAGTTCTGACTGGAGTAGACTTCCCAGGCAAGTAGTGCTCCTCTTTAATCACTTCAGGTTTCAAAATTTGTTAGGTCAGAGGCTGTGTCTCTCTTAGCAGTGGCCTCTTTTCTATCAACTAAGATAGGATATAACCTATTCTGGTAGTTTGGTAGCCTTGTTGTCTCCATACAACTTACTGCTGGCATTCTGTCATTCCCACTTACTGGCTCTCCCACTTTTTGTTCCCAACTGTGACTCCATGGACATCTATATGCTACACGGCCTCACTGGTTACATAAACATTCAACCCTTTTCTCTGGCCATGTACTTGAACTAGTGGATTCCCGTTACTGGCAGACTTTGTTGGGTGGTTTAGGCTGCCCCACCATGGGTTCCTTTAGACCCCTGTGCAACACTGGGTATCCTTTTCCTGTGCAGTGATGTCCTGCTTGCTAGATATAAGTCTCCCTTTTTCCCCAACTCATCTCCAGTATTACATTCTCTATCTGCTAACTAGATTCTCGTGTTTTCAGGCAAAGTGCTAAGGACTTGCTCCCTCACCAAAAGGACTGCCAGCCCTTCAAAAGTGGTGACCTGACTCCTACTTACCCATCTATGAAAATAAGTGCTTAACTCAGCAAAATATTCACACACACTTTCATCTGCCTTACATCTATGCTCAGAAAACTTTTTTCTATAAGCTTCAGGTGCTAACTTAAAGCATTCTAATAAACAATTTTTAAATGTATTATAATTTAAGCAATCAGTATCAGACAATTTAGAAACAGCAGTTACAGTTTTTCCATGGAGTAAAGGGGTCAGGAACTATACCCAGAGCCCTCGGTCAACATTGTACTGTTTACAAACCCTTTCAAACATATGCATAAAACTGTAAAAAAATATAACCCTCTGTGAATTGTGAAAATAAAGTACTGACCTTTGTTGCTTCTGGGGTTCAGTTACTCCATTCCCCATTTCCTCCATGACTCTGGTGAAGAGTGTGCATCTTCTTTTCATGTTGCCTCTGCCTCTTCATTTTCTTCAGCTTGCAGATGTCTCAGTCTCACTGCTACTTCTAATTCCATTTGTTTCTCCTGCCTCAGTATCTCTGCTGATTTTAGTTCCAAACGTTTGGCCTTCAGTTGAAGTCTCTTTAACTCCAGATGGATTTTTAAGTCCTCTGAGGCAAAGCTGAATTCTCCATTTTCTGAGAGTTCTGCATCCCCAAGGCCAGAATGGTTGTCCTCCTGGTTGCTGGACTGTGATGAAACTGTGGTTAAGGCTGCAATAATTTCTGCTTTAGTCAGGTTGGCATGCACCAATCATTTGTCTTGGCACATCTCAGCCGACTGGCTCCTTGTCAGCTTGCCATGCTCCTCTGGTAACATCCTTGCCTCTTCTCACCGACTAACTAAGCTAACACAAAATAAATAAAACTGTTGTGATGTGAAACTCTGAATGTTTACCATGTGGCTGTTTGAGAATACAAACACCTTCTTTAGTGACCACTGTTTACAGGCTACAGGAGTTCAATATCCACACCACTGAATTCTAATATGTGATGCTGTGATCCCACCACTGCCAACCAATAATGTGACAACCCAGCACTGAATTAGTAATCAAGGATCCTCAATCCTCACCACTGGCAAAGTGGGTGGATGTACACTGGGAGCATGACAGGTACACAAATAGTATTTCCAGATGCAGCTTTCCCCAGTAAGGCTCCCCACTGGTGCAGCTATAGAGTCGAGATCTCAGCTGAGTGGCCAAGCCAAGACCTCCAGCACCCTGTCCAACCAGTGCTTCGTGTCTCTGCCCAAGTAGCTGACACACTCACTCATTGTGATTTGATTTACACACACACACACACACACACACACACACACACACACACACACACACACACACACACACACACAAACACACCTGAGAAAGGCTATCACAGGTTTACTAGCTATGCCCCCTTTGGCCCAGACTATAAGGCAGTTATCATTGCCAACAGCCAACTTCTTATCAGCTACTTTAAGGCCCTTAACAAAGGGTGTCCACTCTTACTGTGTAATGTTACTATTAATTCAAATGTTAGTTTGACCAAGAGCAAGGCTGTTAGGAGTGGCCTACACAGTGTTACCAAATAAATATGCAAGTAATCTCAGAACTTAAATATCTCTTACAAAGATCAGCCACAATGAAAGGTTTAAATATATTTAATAATAAATAATAAAAGAACAAGAAAATACTCAGCATAAATTCCTAGTGACATCAGAGTTCAAAACCACAGGAAATGTTTAAATCAACATTGCAGGACAGTCTCAGATAAATAAAGAAAAACATCTAAACTATGCTTCACTATATTCCTGACTGAATCTAAGAGAATTATTATACCCTAGTTAACTTACTTAAGAGCAAGGGAGATGTGGTTCTTGTAGTTGTTGTCAGGTCCAAAACAGAATACAGAATGCTGTCACTCTCTCTCAGAGTTTTCAAATCAATATCTCAAATATTACTGCTGGGATAGTTTGCAGAATGGCATCATTTCTTGTCATCTGACTCTATCTCAGTCGAATCCCCCACTGCTGAAAGTTAGCAATATTTAGCATCTACATGTCAAAATACATAGACCTCAGATCTCTGGCAGATCCTGGAAGTCATAAAACAATTTCAGTTCTTCATGCTTTCAAGACTAGTAATTATTTCACACTAACAAAAATACAGAAAACTCCCTAGTTTTAGACATTGTGTCTCCTTGCTGCATTGAAACTGAAAGATATCATATTTTACTGGGTAGCCATGAAGTAATTTAATCTCAGCTATTTTTCTGAAGTTTTGCTGGACTGAAGTTAACCTCCTGTGTTCCAGTTTCCACTGTTAAAATATATAGATTTAAACAGTTACAATAGTGCATGTACATTTCTGTTCTATTTTAGTAGGGCACACTGTGAATAAATTTCAAGCACTTTGCAAAAACCTTTTTCAACACATGCCTGTATGAGCAAGTTTGATATGCACATGACATGCAGTTCTAATACAGTTGTAACACAAGCATCTTATATTTATTTAGTCATTCATTCATTCATTCATTCACTTATTTATTTATGTAACATTTGTTAACAGGGAATGTCCGACCGTGTCAGGAACCCATTTTCAGCAGAGGCCCAGGGAGAAAAGCTCCACATGATAAAGTTAACACATATTACATGAACAATACAATAGCAAGTAATAATGTACATATAAAGTAAGTAAAGACTGCAAATAACTAACTACAGACTGTTACAAATAGTAACAGACCATGTACTACATAGACAATACTAGATAAGCTTAATGTAATAATACATTTTTTCTAGGTAGATTAAGGTAAAGAGTGAGGGTTAGGTGAAAGGTCAGAATATAAGAAGTAAGTGTGTGCTTAGAAGAGTGGTGGAGTAGGATGGGAGCACATTTTTAAAGACTCTTGGCATTTAAAGATGTTAAAAATATTAAGGAAGGAGAGAGACTATTCTTTTCTAACTATTGATGTAGTCAATTTATTCTCTGTGATTCCACACCCTGAGGGGTTGGAAATGTTTCAAGATAGTCTATTAAGAAGTCAGAATGTGAACAAAGAAAAAATTGTGTTTCTTACAGAAATAATGGAAGTGGTTCTTAAAAATAATTTCCTGACTTTTGAGGGTGAGGTTTTCCACCAGGTATTGGGTGTGGCTATGGGGGCCAAATGTGCCCCCGTTTTTGCCAATCTTGTGCTTTTAAAATGGGAAAGAAAATTTATTTTGCAGTCACCTTACATGGACAAAATTCAGTCCTACAACCATTTTTTGGATGATATACTCATCCTATGGCAAGGTGATGAGAAAGAAGCTGAAGAGCTTGTAGAATATTTAAATTCCATGACCACTTTCCTTAAATTTACAAGCAAATGGAAGGCCAATAAGATTGAATTTTTGGATATTTATTTATCAAAATGTACTGAAAAAAGACAAGCTCAATAGCAGTATTTACAGAAAGCAGACCTACTCCAATACCCTGCCACACTTTAACAGTTGTCACCCCCACACCAAATGAAAAGTATAATAAAAGGTCAGATGGTGAGATTGCCTGCTTAATAAGTGATGACAACCTTTACAAAGGAGATACAAACCTTGATAGGAATGTTTACTGAAAGGGGGTATCCATTAAAGTTGCTGATAAAAGTAAAAAGGGAAATAATGTTAAAAAGAAACGCCTCCTTTATCCCCATAATAAGAACAGACAATGACCAGCTACAAATGTCTGGTAGGGGAAGAAGTACAGCTGTAATGGTGTTACATTACAATGCTCAGTCACCCACTATATGTTCCATTGTTAATAGATGGTGGGAGTTCTATATTGAACAATGAACCAAAGAGAAATTGGGGCAAAAACTCCAAATTGTATACAGTAGGAGCAAGAATATCAATAAAATTCTAGAAGGTTACCCCAAAACTAACATCAAAGGTGGATATAAATCAGCTATGACCAAATGTGGTGCCTGTAGATATTGTACATTTATTAAAGATGGACCCTATGTTATTGCCAGTGACTATAGATTTTCCATCAAATCCCCTGGTAGATATAATTGCAGTTCATCTATGTTAGTCTATCTTGCTACTTTTACATCCTGTTCAGCATTCTATGTTGGGAAAACTGTACATAGACTTAGAGACAGAATAAGTGAACATCTCAGGGCAATTAAAACAGGGATCTGCACAATGCCTTATTTATACACAGTACAAAATGTGTTAATTTTAAGAGATTCATCTTTTTTGTGATTGATAAGGTGGTAACCAATGAAAGGGGAGGTGACGCTAAATTGGAAGTAGGGGTGAGGGAGATGAAATGGCAAATGAGGTTGACTGCTACTGTTCTACCAGGGCTCAATGATAGTATTTCACTGGCAACTGTATTAAAACAAAGAACTTGTCTAAAAATATTAATTATTGTCTGCCTTATAACAAAACAACAACAAAATAATTTCAAAATTCTAAAAAAAAATTTTAGATAAGAAACATAATTTGAAGTGAGACTGTAGTTTTTATGTTCACAATTTTTATATATTTTTTCTTTGGGTCTTATCTCCTGCTGAGGTTTTATACCCTTTGTTGTGGTTTTACTATCCATTACAAATGTAACCTTAAGTAGTTGAATGTTTTTTTTTTTTAATTACATGTGACAGGATGTGATTGGCTGCATACTTCACTTTGGAGAGTACTTATTGTTTGTTGAATTGTTATCTCAAATGACTCTGAAGAAGCCTGGTATATGAGAAGGTGAATTTGCTCAATTATTTGAGTTTTTAATTTTATTAAACAGTGACAGGCTTCTACGTGGTTTGTGATCATTTTTTATTTTTATTTTTGAAGTGTTTGAAGCCTCTTGCCTGTTGGCAACTGTCTTTTTTGTTTTATTGTTTTGGAAAATATCAAAACTAATCCTTGTTCTAATATAATTTGGTAGTCTATTCCATGCTATCTGCTACTCTCTTAGGGAACCAATTAGTACATCTCTTTTTCTATACAATCTTCTACATAGGATGTCTGATGATTTTCCACTATTCTTTGATAACTCAAAGATTCCCAAAGGTAATTGATTATGCCCTACAAAACTGAATAAGGTCTCACCTTAAATATCTATATGAGACACTGCTCAGGCTGAGGTATTTTAATATTTCATAATAACTTAAATTTTCAAGTCCATGGATGACCTTGATATATTTCCACTGTACTCTTTCCAATTTGCTGACATTTCTTTTCTTATAACTTTTCAATGTTTTTATTCTATACTCTAGTTTGGTTCTAATGTTGGTTAAAATGATGATTTTTATCATTTCTGATTTCCTATACTTTATAAAACTTTGTATACATCTTATAGTTTTATAACCATAATTAACCAATTTGCTGTTATTATTAGTAAACGTCAAGGCGGGATCTACACATATATCCAGGTCATTAAATTAATCTGCAGTTTCAATCACTGTGTGCTTTATTACATATTCACCTTTCAATCTATGTCTCCCAAATCTCATAAGCTTAGCTTTTCATGTGTTTATCAGCATATTACTTTCTTGTACCCAGATGATCAGTATAGTCAAGTTATTTTGCAGACATACATACAGACTACAGAACACCTCAGATGAAAAAGAAAGATCCCAAAGATACAGCCTAAATAAGTATAGGACTATAACGCAGCCCTGTTGGTCACTCTGACTGCAACCTAGAATTTCACCTGTCCATTTCTGTATGATACTTGCCATGTCCTATCTGCAAGCCGTGCAGATTATCTATCCTATCAAGATTACATAAATACCTATTTGTCCTAATTTATGGACCTGTGTGCTTTGTGTATGATCCCATCAAAGGCTAAAGTTAAGTCTTCATAAATCACATCATAGTACACTTTTTCATGTATAGCTGCCATTATATTATTATTGAACATCATGGTACAGGTGGCTTCAGATCTATTTTCAAATACTGGCATATTGTTTCAAATCCAGTCCTTTCTGATTCTAACAATAATTTATCCAAATGTACCTTCTTCATTATTTTTCCACAATAAGAAAGTAAACTTATGGGCCTCTGTGATTCTGGGTTTGTCCTATTCTCTTTTCTCTTAAAGATGGGTTTAACAAGTGCATGTCTCCAGTCTAGAGGAATGTCCCCATACGTAAATGACCAAGTGAATAACAGATACAGAGATATTGTAAGTTCATTCAGAAATGTTCCTAGGTCATTATTAACTATGTAATGAGTTTTATCCCCATCATAATACTTTTTTGTTAGAATGTCTGTTACAGAAAAGCATTTATACCTTGACAGAACTGGTTTACATTCATTATTCTTCAATCATGTTGCACAAACTTTAGTCAGACTTTGAAAACAACCTTTGTTTCCTCTTATATAATTTACAAAGTGAGATAATCCATTAAATGGCAACTTGCTAGTTGTATTAGCTTTATTTTGTACTTCACTAGTCATAGAATCTAGCAAAAGTTTCTACAGCAATGTATATTCCCATCACACAGCCACTTTGATTTTTCTTCTCAGTTTATCAGATTAATATTGTTAATAATTTGTTTGTAATCCAGTTTATTAAAGTTATATTTTGTATCATCTTGGTTGTTGTGAATGAGCTAAAAAGGTATGAAAAGTTATAGAACAATGATCAGAGTTGCACAGTGGGGCTTCTAGGTAGACACTGTCTATTTTCTTCAGATTATTAGTTATCATAACATGTAAACTACTGTCTGCACTTCTTCCCTCTCTAGTTCTGCATAGCCTGGAAAATTTACAATAGAAAAGTTCCATGCTTCTGTTATTACTAAAATATTGTCCCTTCTTCTTGGACATTTATTAACTGAATAAATTATTATTTAGTAAACAGTCCAAAAACTCAGATTATATTCAATTTAACAAAGTGTAATCCATGTAGTTGATATTAAGATAATTCAAGTCACCAGTTGACACCATGCATTTAAGAGAAAAAAAAGATTAAATTCTAAGAATTTCCTTTGAGTTATAGAATTAATTTAAGGCTTCTTATAAGAACATATTAACCCCAAAGCATTTAACCAGAAAGAAGAATAAATGTCAACCACAATATTTACAAAATTTAAGATTAGTACCAAAGTTCCAAATCTTAATGACTTTTAATTAACATTAAAGCTCATTCTCCATTTTTCTCTTATCTCAAACATTCTAGTTTGGTATAGCCTGGAAAATTTAGAATAGGAAGTTCCATGCTTCTGTTATTACTAAAACATCATAATCACTAAGTTGAGTTAGATAAAGTAACTCTAAGAATTTATTCCCTATACTTCTAGCATTACAATAATAGCAACTCAGAGCATTATTAAGTCTAATGAAAACTGGAGTATCTTGTTTACACTGTAAGTGAGCACTTGCAATCATTCTATAATCCCATATAAAGTCCTCGAAATATTTAATTGATGATAAGTTCTAAGTACTACATAGGCTTCTCAGCCAGTTGTTAAATAATACAGCCTTAGTGAGAAGATAATCATTCCATCTAAAACTCAGGACAATCTCAGTTAAAAAGATTTAAATTTTATTTTTTCTATCAACTCAATTATTTTAAGTAATGTATTTTTAATATTCAGTTTTTATCATCCAAGCATCCACTTCCAGTCATAGCCAGCATCAATATAAATAAACAAGGAACTTAACCTCATTCAACCCTATAACCTTCAACAACATTTTAAAATCTACAAATTGGCACCAACTAAAGATCTTCCCACTAGTTGAAGCTGTTGAGTACTTCAATAATACCTTCATGTATACTCTAAATAGCCTTGCACCTCTATGACTACAGAGATAAAATATAACCATGCCCCTTGGCATTCCAAAATAAACTCGACTTCTCATGCATACTAGAGACAAAATATGGAAGTGATGGCAAATGCGCAGAAATACCACAGACCTACTAAAATTTAAAGAACTTCACAACCATGTAAACAACTAGTTAACAAAGATAAATAAGAGTATTACCAAAAATTGCAGTCTGTAACTACCAATAGAACCCAAAGAGATTCTAGAGCTGTATTACCTCACCACTTAAAACAGGCAAGAAAAACAAACCCTGGCCTCATCCTGGCAAAAGTCCAGAGAACATAGCCTCCAGTTTTAACACCATCTTTATAAACTCCATAGCTGACATCACTGCAAAATTCTCCCAGACAAATCTCTACACACCCACCCCTATATCACCCACTCATTCCCCTCCACTATTCACACCCAGTCCCCACAGGAACCTAATACCCACCCCCATTCTTCCTTCACCTTAAAGCCCACTCCAACCTCAACCATAGAGTGACTACCACTAAAACAAAAACGTTGCTCCAATGCCTCTGATAATCTTCCCTCAGAATACCAGAAAATAGCTGCTGACAGTATATCATACCCTATAAGCATAATTACAAACAGATACATTCTAGAGTCCTACATTCCCATAGCCTGGAAAAAGGCCTTTATCCTCCCTCTCCACAAGGGAGGCAATAATACAGACATCATTAACTTTAGACCCTTAGCCATTCTCTCCCCACTCTTCAAAATCCATGTGTCCATACCCAACTTCTCAACTACCTTCTGGACAACCAATTACTATCAAAAAACAACATGGCTTTAGATCTGGTCAAAGTACCACAACTGCCCTTCCCTCTTTTATAGATACAGTAAATTGAGCCCGTGATGCTGGCAAAATTGTCTCAGCCCTCTTCCTTGACCTTTCCAAAGTCTTTGATACCATTTCTCACCCTCTTCTCCTCTCCCAGTTCTCTAATATCAGTCTGCCCCCAACTCTAAATTGGCTCTCCAGTTGCTTAAAGACAACAGGCTGTTAGATGACAAACTGCCATGTCTCTTTTCCTTAACATCACCACTGGCGTTCCCCAAGGTTCCATACTTGGACCAATCCTATTTAGTATATTTATAAACAACTTCAACTCATCCCTATCTCAAGGAACCATAATTTAGTAGGCAGGTGACTCCACCATCATCTGCGCTACCAACTCTATCACTGAATTACTTATTGTGACTCAAAAAGCCTTCTCCTCCACTGAAAACTGGATGTACAATAACCAGTATGCCCTAAATCCAAAAAAATCTAAAATCATACTCTTCACCCCTAAAAACAACCCCTTAAACAAAACTGAGTTCTCCATCTTCTTTCTTGATAAATCATTAATAGGGGTCATTATACATACAAAACTTCGAAGGGTCACTTTGATGAACACATGAAATTTGACCTTTGTGTAGAACAAAACATCGAGAAAACACAATTTCCTAAGCCATTCCACAAGAATAACCCTAGCCACAACATACTTATTGCCATCTCTCCTGTATGGTGCCCCTCTACTTACTAATTTACAAAGCTCCTCCAAACTCAAATCTGTGACTTGCTACAATAAAATAATCAAATTTTCAACTAACTCCAAATACTCTACCCATCATTGCACTGTTCTACATTCACTAAAATGGCTAGAACTATGAAACTACCTCTGCTACCTGCTACTAACCACAGCTCATAAAATACTCTTCAGACCCCAAACCTGTCCTGCGCTAAGCTCAACATTCAACTAATAGCACCCAAATAAGCCCCTTAGAACAGGGGATCAGAAACTTTTACAGGTCCACAAACCTAATCTCCCACCCAGCAAGCTCCTTTACTCTCATTCAATTGCCAAGTTTACTCTCACTCAATTGCCAAGAACTGGAATGCTTTGCCGCTAATCATTAGATCAACTCAAAACTCTCCTCACTTCAAAATTTCCCTCCATACTAACCTTTCCTCTTACTGGAAATGTACTTGTACCAAGCCCTCATGGAATCTGCACCCCAAATCCTGCCCCCCCTGTTCCTTGTATATAACAGTACTACTCTGTGTAGAACTCATACTCTCAATACGCCATGCAACTGCTCATAGTGATTGTACAAAACTGTAACTTTAGTTAAAAATTTCCATGTTTAAGACTTGCACATACTACTCTTTGTTATTGATTGTAATGTCTTTACAAATTTGTTGTAATTTCTTCTACTTCTTTGTAACTTTAAACTGTTAATTTCTGTACTGTACAGCATTTCTCCCTGGGCCTTCACTGAATATGGATTATGTTAGCCTACTGGACCATCCCAGTAAAAACAGCAAATTAATACATTTAAAGGAGTATTTGTCAAGGCATTTGTACCACAATAAATAAAAATGGATGTATATTGGATCTTTCCCAGTAGTAATGTATTTACTAATCCTGTAACTACTAGTAATTGTAAGCAAGTCATCCATGTTTTGACATGAGAAAAACAGGTGCCCAGTGTTATCAGATGTTACATTTATATATGCATAGCATTTAGGGCACTAGGCAGTATTCTTGAGCTTTATTAAATCATTAACTGCATACACATTTAAGGAATCCATTCCAGCTACAAATGGCCTCATAAATTCAAAGAAACTTAGTAATTTAACTCAAATTGTATTAAGAAATCACAAGAACAATATGCAACTACATATTAAATTAAGTACACTGAGCTAACCTTGCACAAAGGGAAGTAATTCATGAAGCCATAATTCTGTCCTGTAGTACAAGTTATTCCAGTCACACTAAAATGCTAGAAGCCATTTGCATTATTGCTTACAATTGTACCTCTTTATAACAGTGAAAATCAGAATTAAAAAAAATAAAATATCAAAATAGATCCCATACCAAGCAGTTGCACAATAAATCACAAACCAGCACTGGATAGTTCCAGATAAGCTCTTGAATGCCCTGTCTACAGTCTCTGAAAATGTATAGCTGACTCAACCTCTTGGGCTGGATAGAGCTTACATGTCTACAATCTATCTCTTTCTTCCAACAAGCAGTGAAAATCAGAGGTGAAAACAAAATATAAATCAAAATAAGTCTGGATGATTTTGAATAAGTTTTGTACGTACTTTTTTGCCAGGGATGTCCCTGATGTGCTTAATTAATATTAGTTCTGCCAGGTAGTTCTGAGAGTGTGTCACTCTTCCCAAGTATTACTGCTTTAATTTCATATTTCTGCATTACAGACAGTTTTCTTTCCAATATTTACTTCAGGACATGTTGTAGGACTATTACCTTCTTCTGCAAACATACTTACTACAGAAACCTTACTTTCTTTCAAGGTCTTCAGCATATATATGTGATACATCTGTTCTGATTTTCTTTTTCCAGTTTGCCTTACTTTGTAATATACATTATTTACTTTATCACTAGAGAAGGATCTGGTCACTTTGTAAGGCACTTGTTCTTGGCAGTAGGTATTAATACAAGCACTTTGTCCCCTGCCCGAATTCTCGAAAATAAGCTGGGATAGGGGTGGCACCATTGCAACTGATGTTGCACCCATTTTCGGAATGCTTCCAACTTTGATGTCAACATGGCTGGCACCAAGGGGGTTTGAATCCCACCACTACAAACCAAGGGTGAAGTAATGGCATGAATGTGCACACAAGACCATTTCAGCAATTAGTTTACAAAATGCAATTAGGTCCCAAGAATATAAAGTGAATATGCCCTGCTCTCCTGGCTATTGGCTTCCAACATGCATACTCAAACTTAAATGCACATAGGCAACCGAGAGTCTTTGGACAAGCACACCACAGGACCCTTTCTTGCAGCTCTTTCTCTGAAATAATGTCTTTCTCTGCATTTTAAATTATTATTTTATACACACAAATACACACAAAATCTTCATGGAAGGCTGTCAGAATACTCCATTTTCAGTTGCAGTACCACAGGATTTTCATATATCCCCAGGTTGACTAGTGTCATTTCATCTGCCTTGGATTTAATAAATTTTGCAAAGGCAGACAGCTGAAGTGGCTTTTGTGCTGTAGAATCACAAGCTGCCATGACACAACTAAAGTTTCCCACAAACACCACAGATAACTTGGCCTTATCTAGAATAAACTAAAATAGATGTTCAAGCTGTCCTTACATCTAGAATAGGATGCCAATAAATGGTAACTAATGTTAGTATCCCTACCTCTATTTTGTAATTATCTTGGATAATTGCCTACCCAGGAGATGGAGTTTATTTATCTACTATATGAACAAAGAGGCATGGTTCCATCATCAGTGATACGATGGGATTACTTCAAAGCTAAAATATCTAAAGTATGTGTGTTAACCCATGTACTCAGACAAGCCCTGTTAATAGGGGAATTTATGCCACTGATGCTAACACCTAGTCCTAAATAAACCATCAGAAGGCAGCTTTGCCTCTATCAGCAGTTACAGCATTATGGCCCAAGAGAAATTGGCTTGTATAGTGCAGATTAGTTTCAAGAGTCCGTAATATAAACTAAAATAACAATATATCTTGTTAATGAATAAAAAGCAGCTATAAGAATGCTTCACACAGATGAAAAATTATGGGGGTACTATCTGCCCCCAGACTTCCCCCTTCTACCATTTACATGATGGGGGGACATCATGTTTCATTGGTGACAGCAGCTCCATTAACATAAATGACCATGGGGTCATGTTTATGTATAAGAAAGAAAAGAAAAACAACATTAGATAAGATGTATCCATTAAAACAGAACAGTATTAACAGAATCATAAGTATGACCATTTAACAATTAGTGACTCATAACCTATTATAACAGTATCAGTTTGAAATTTTAGGATACTTAAAGACTAATTTACCAAAAACTATTTAAGGAGGGAGGGGGTGAGCCATGGGTTTATTTATTTTTTGAAGTAAACTTGTTGGCAAGGATTTAGATCAGCTACACTGTCTAAAGGAAACCATTTTTTCTGCTGCTAGCTTTTGTAAACTTCATTATGGGTATTAAGTCCTTTGAATTTAGTGAAAAGACATACCCTGGGATTCAGCAAGCAGCCATGCAGGAATAAGTTATTCCTGCATGGCAGGGACCATTCCTGTTCAGCACGGCAATGTGCCATACATATTTATGAAGGCGTGCTGCCATGCTCTAAAATGGACATGGTTCCATGTAAAAGCGCAGGGGGTGTGTCTGAGAGCAGAGCACAAAACACATGCCCCCTGCACTCCGGAATTGCCTTTCAACAATTAAAAACGAGTGACAATGCTCGTAACACCCCCAACCTGTCAGGAAAACAAAAAATATGTGGTCAAAGGCAAAAGGGACAATCGTCCCTACCAAGCATACCTTTCAACTCTACAGATTTTTGCAGAATGCCCAGATGTTTGCCTCATATTTTTGGTGTGTTCCCCCTAAAACATGTACTTTTCTGGCAAATAGCTGAGGATTGAAGTAATTAAATAATGACAAAACATTTGAGTCTAAGACTCCACACATTCGTCAGAAAATTTATGCTAATGTAAAACATTATTCTATCAACTTTTTAAGTTTGTAAGAGAGCAATATTAAAAATGTGTTCCTATTTTTCCCCCCATCATTGTAGGCTTTGTCCAGATATTTTTCTCTAAGAGGTTGGGAGGTATGCTACCAAGCCAAAAGTTATTAGGATAACACACATAAGCAGATAACGCACACCTCCCAACCTGTCAGAGTAAGGAATGTGGACAAAGCCAAAAGAGACAATTGTCCCACAAAGCAGGCAGTTGATAAAATCACAGGTTTAGCATTAACTGGGATATTCTGAAGGGTATGGATAAAATAACACAACAAAACATTTTTTTTTTATAAATACGATAAAGTTTAAGTGTAGCTGCGTGGGTGTGCTCGTTGCTTAGCTGCACTTAGTCCAACTTAAACAGTACAAGAAGTTAAATAGCAAGAGACATCCAACATAAGCAGCATTGCAATAGTGTAGTGGTTATATCGTCCGCTTTGCGAGCAGCCATTTGCGGCTCGATCCCCACTGCAACCAATTCACATTTTACATGTGAAAGAAGTACATTAGCATTTTTTTTAGTATTACCTACTAAATAACATATATTTGTGAACCAGAGTACTGCATTAGGTCCAGACGTTAGGTGTCAGTTTAATAAAGTTGTGAAATCCCCATATAAACACAAGTGTCCCATACAATATAGTCACACATGAATAAATGTAATGAAAGCACATTCGGGGATGTCAGGGACAGTAAACAAATTTATAATATGTAATGAATGATGAATCAATGCCATACACCAGATAGTCTATAACATGAAAAATAAGCAATGTAACCATTGCACAGCTATGCTTACCAGGTGTAAGCATTGTGTAAATATGACTGCTAAGCGATGATTAGCCCATTAGTAAGCAGTGCTGAAACTGTCCCTTTAAGCAATGCCAACCTTAGTTAAGCAGGTTTGCCCATAGCTTAGCTTAGCTCAGTATATTCAAAACCGTCAAATCACGGCAAAGGGTGGGAAACTGGCTGTATTTAAACCCCACAGGTGGGAATACAGCTCATAACTGCTTGCAGCTTCCCACTGTAGGCAGGATGGCAGGATTTGGAGAGGGATTGCGCTTCTGGGCACAGCTCTGTGGCATACAGGAGTCCAAGGTCATATTAGGACTCCTGGTAAAAAAACATGATGAGAGACTGCTGCAGGGCCAGTACTAGGGCTCCCAATATAAAGCGGAAGCCTGGGACCATCTCGCCTGTGATCTCACCAGTGCCACTGGTATCCCTTGGACTGATGAGCAGGTCAGGCACCACTATGTCGACTTGAAGCAGAGAAAGAGGGAGGTCTTGGATGAGTGGATCCATGAAGCAAGGCAGAAGGGTGATGTCCTAGCAGTGTGTAAGTAGTCCTACCATTATTGTTTACTAAAGTCCAGCATGTGTATGTGATGGATAGGTATGCCTAAATATGTCTGTATTTCCTTTACAGCTGTAGCTGAGTGGGCTGTGAATCAGAAAGCCCATGCAAGTAGGCTACAAAGGCTGCATCGCGAGGCTGGTGAGTAACAATCCTGCTTGTAGTAGTCATACCAAATAAATACAAAGTAGTAGAAAGTCATCTGGTAGTATAAAAACTGTTGTATGGGTTGTACAGAATAAACCAGTCAATATGACAGTAATAGTCACATATAGGTCATGTTTAAATAAAACTGTAACTGCCTGGCAATAAAGCTCTAAATCCTGGGCTGGTTGGGTTTACTCTGGTATTGTATGGCATTTATTGTAGCATTCTCCGAATAGTAATGCTGTATTAACCACTATTACCCACACTGTGCTACATAAAAAAATGTCTAGGAATGTCTGTATAAGACTGCTGTAAATACAAGATCAGATTGTACAACCAAGAGAGACTTAGACAGAAAACACTGAAGAGATAGACAGCAATATCCAAATAGCACACTCTACTATGACTTAAATTGTTGTATTTTTACCAGACACAGCCATGGTTTGAATCCTGGGAGTGGTAGTAAACTGTATAAATAATCATACCACTCAACTGTACAGATTTTTCAGAATGTCCAGATAATTGGCTCATATTTTCTATATGTTCCTCTGCCCCCCCCCGGCAAATCAGTGGGATGATCTCAGAACTGTAGTCATGAAATAATGACATACATTTGATTTTCAGACCTCAAAACCTTCAGAAAAATGTATATTAAAACAAATCCTGTCACTCATGCAACTCTCCAAGTTTATGACAGCAATATTCGGAACATGTCCCTCTTTGTACCCCATGTTGTCAAGCTTTGTCCAGAGTGTGCGCATTAAGAGATTGTGAGGTATGTGCATAATATTAACTTTGAATCTGGGAATGTGGGTAGAAACAGTCAGGCAGTGTTAACAAACATTCCCTTCACAAGTCTACCAGGTAAGAGATGTAAGAATTTAGCTATAAGACAATTGAAGTATATACTATGTACAAACACACCACTGCCCAAGCCAAGGCCATAGGGTATTGTAATAATACCTGTACCTTAATGATTAGAGCAATGATCATTAATGTTGTGAGTAGTACAAGGATATATAAGTTAATTGACATCTCTCTCTCCCTCCCACCATATCTGCAACAATAATCTAAATACATAAATCAGTGGGTATGTTTACACCAAACCTACTGTTGGGGCATATGTCTTATTGTTCCATAAATATTGAAATGTGTTTCTATTAATGTTCCATGTTGAAATACTATCATTGGTGGCCTGCTGCTATAAATGTAACCTGCATGCCATTGTAATGGCCACTGTGGTTCCATATATGCACGTGTTCTGTTTGCAACTGTTCCCAATCTGGTGTATTGGGTTAATGGGAATATCCATGCATGCTGTTATAACTAATCCTAGATTGT
>NC_056737.1:249918317-250003317 GCF_019279795.1 Protopterus annectens
TCCATGTACCATGTCCCGGGAGCATCTCCCTGCTTATACATCACAGGAGAATGAAATAATAATCAACTACCTTGTGCATTACCACAGAAGTCTCTTTGGGCATATGGCCCATGATCTGCAGGAGAGGAATGCCCTGTGGAATGAGCTCATCCACAGGATAAACGATGTTGCCCTGCATAACCACAGTTATGAGCAGGTGTGACATCATTGCACTGACCTCATCACTGTGCTGCTGCAGTTAGGAGGGACCAGCTAGCCACAGGTGGGGGGTCATGCCATCCAGCCCCCACTGACACATACTAAGGAGCTCCTCACCAGTCTTGGGACACCCGCCTGCCAGCCAAGTTAGGAACCTGATGAAAGCATTGTGGAGGTAGGTGCTACCCACACAATGGATGAGGAGCATGGAGGTAAGGCCCCAGAGCACATTAGTAGACCACTGTTGCTTATTCATCTTCATCTGTAAAGTATCTTCATGCATATGTCAGATAACATAGTCTGTTACTGCTGTGTAGTAATGAACAGATGTGCATAATCTCTAGTATTGTGGGTTTGTACTATTGATGTATTGAAATGCTGCTCCCACCCTGTACCAATGCCAAAGGTGTAGCTACTGACATTACATTTCTCACACAACTATGTAGATCCCTCTGTTATACCTCTGGGGCAGCAGCCTGTAGCTGGTGAGTATGGACACACTTAACACACCTACCCATAATGCATGCTGTACATTTTTCTTTTATTTAACATTTGTTAACATGTTCACTTATTGTTGCTGTTAACTGCAGAGCATCACAGTGGTCACCATGGTGGCATATCTGAAGGGTATGTAAGAGTCTTGCAGTATACCTAACAACCTGTCAGTGCAAGATTGCAAGATTTGTGGACAGAGATGAACATAATGGTGGGACAAATGGCCTACAGTAGGGACATGTCTGAAACATTGCCCTTATACAGTGGCTACAAAAGTGTATACACCATATTACAATGTCAAGTGTTACAGATCTATACAACGGCATATCACAATACCACATTCTACTCCTTTTATAACCTGTAATGTGATCCTAACATGAGCAATGAATGTGTAATATGGAATACTATGTTAGGACAACAAATATGGGGAATACATACCTTAACAGACACTGGAAGAACATGTGTGCACACACTCCAAATAACATATTGTGGAAGCAGCTTTTGAGGTACTGACAGCATTCACTCTTCTTGAGTACGCACCTTCCAAGTACAGGGCCTCAATGTCACACCAAGTAATGGTCTTCTGTCCAAGAAGTATGTCATGACATTTGCCCACTCACCTGCAACAGAGGCAGCCATGGCTTGCACACATCTTACAAACCATGGAATGGATTGTGAAGATTGGGGAAAGATGGGCAAAGGCTGCCAGCCTAGTCAAATAGAATTTGATACATAATTCTACCATTTGTATATATAAATGTAAAATACAGGCTTGTGTTCATAAATGAAAGAAAACACTGTAAATGTGAACTTCAAGATTGTTGCAACATTGCCATCTGCTGTAAGGAAAACCAAACCAAGGATTTCAAATGTTCTTTGAAGTTACAATTATCTAAATGGTACTGCCGAAACATCTGGCTAAACACACTCTTTTTATTGTCTTAACTTAAGGAATAATTAGAGTGTACATGTGAAATGTCTTTTATTGTTGTAGTTTCCTGAGCAGGTGTTAGATTGCTAAATAATGCAGTTTGTTTGCTAGTGAGTTTAAAAACTATTGTTGAGAGAGAGACTGTAGCATTTTGTCTTGGACCATCAACCCCAGCACTGCTTATGCTCTTTATATTTGTAAGTAGGATTGTAGCACTGTGCTCTCTCTTAGGAATAGCTAAAAATTAGAAAGTTAGATTAAGTGTTTTTCTTTGACATCAGACCTGTCCTACTGTATTATTTTAAGTTTCTGTGTGATCTCTGAACTCTTAGATATCTCTGTGGTGTAGTAGTATTGTCTTGTGTTTCAATTATTTATTATTAAATATTTTTAAAACCTTTACATGTGGCTGGTTTGTGTAGAGACAAAGTAGGCTCTAGAGTACATTGCATATTTATAGAGTTCATTGTGATAGGCCACTCTAAAAAAGCCTTAGACTGAATAGTCACATTACCAATTGGATAATAATATTACACAGTAATAATTGAACAACATTTTAAGGGCCTTTGGGTAGCTGATAAATATTAGCTGGTGGTGGCAGGAATTACAACCATATAGTCTGGGTAAAGGGGCACAGCTAGAGAATCTGTGTTAGCCTTTCCCAGGAGTGTCTGTGAAGTTGTATAAATACTTATCTCAAAGTGTGTGTGGTGCGTCAGCTACCTGGCCAGGGATATGAAACACCGGTTGGACAGAGAGGGTACTGGAGGTTAGCTTGTAGCTAGTCTGAGATCTGGACCTTATAGCCATGCCAGTGAGGAGTCTTATTGGGGACCTAGAGAGCAAGGGAGCAACAAGGCCCAAACTGACTGTGATCTCTGTGTGCACTTAAGGGAAATTGTACTTTACTGTGAGTATTTGTTATCCTTTCCTCCTATATGAGATGCCCTCCCTGGTATTAGTGGTAAGGATTGAGGCTCCTTGATTGCTGGGCCAGGGCACTGCTGTCACATTGTGATTTTCAGTGGTGGGATCCACTTCACATACTATTTGGCTTGTAGTGGTGTGGGTAGAGTGAATCTTGTAGCTTATATACAGGGATCTCAGAAGGTGTTTTGTACTCTAAATCAGCCATGCAGTGTATACTCAGAGTTCAGATCACAGTTGTTTTATTTCTTTTGTTAGCTTAGTTAGTCAGGGTGAGCAGGCAGCATGTCAGCACAGGAGTATGGAAAGCTGACAAGGAGCCAGCTGGTGGAGATGTGCCAGGCTAGGGGACTGGTGCATGGAAACCTGACTAAGGCAGACCTGATTGCAGCCTTGGTTACAGCTGCATCAGAAAACAGCATCTAGGAGGACAATCAGACTGGCAGTGGAGATACAATATCCTCGGAGAATGGACAGCTCAACCTTTCTGTGAAGGACAATCAGATTGGCAGTGGAGATACAATATCCTTGGAGAATGGACCTCAACCTTTCTACAGTGGACTGAAAAATCCAGCTGGAGGTAAAGAGACGTGAGTTGGAGGTCAGGCATTTGAAGATAAAAGCTGAAGAAAAGCAGCATCAGAAGAAGCATGAGAGGGAAATGCTGACTCTTCACCAGAGTCATGGAGGTAATGGGGAAGGGAGTAACTGGACCCCAGAAGCACAACAGGTCAGTAAATTTCTTCTGCAATTTAAAGAGGGGGATAATTTTGATAGTTTCATTCACAAGTTTGAAAGGATATACAAACAGTATAGTGTTGACCAAAGGCACTGGGTACAGGTCCTGACCCCCTTACTCCATGGGAAAGCTGTAACCTGTATATCACAAATGCCTGACTCTGTCTGTTTTGATTATACTGCTGTAAAGAAATGTCTGTTAGATTGTTTTAAGCTAACACCTGAAATGTATAGGAAAAAGTGTTGTGAGCATAGATGCAAGGCAGATAAAAATGTACATGAATATGTTGTTGAACTGAGCACTTGTTTTCATAGTGGATGTCAGGTCACCACTTTTAAAGGGCTGGCAGATCTTTTGGTGAGGGTACAAGCCATTAGCACTTTGCCTGAGGACATGAGGATTTGGTTAGCTGATAGACAATATGCTACTTCAGATGAGTTGGAGTAAAAGGGAGACCTATACCTGGCCAACAGGGCAGCCCTGCACAGGAAGGGGACCCCCAGTACCGCTCTTGGGTCTAAAGGAACCCATGGTGGGCAGCACAGACTGCCCCAACAGAATCTGCCAGTAGCAGGGGAAGCCACTAGTCTAGGTACACATCCTGGAGCTAGGGTTAAATGTTTTGAATGCAGCCAGTAGGGCCATGTGGCATTCAGGTGTCCACAGAAGCAAGGTGGGGAACCAAAGGTGAGGGAGCCAGTAAGTGGGAAAGACAAAATGCCAGTACTGGGTTGTCTTGAGACAACCGGGATATGGAACTACCATCCTGCAGATGTCCTGAGAGGGAAGGATTCGGATGAGGCAGTACCATGTACTTATGTAGTTATACACAGTGAGGCTAGGAGACAAGCATGTGGGTCTGGTAGCCTGGGGGAGACCCAGACAGACTGCATACTTGCAGCCAGGACTGCTGAGGTGGTTACTTCAGGGAGGGAGCTATGCTGTAGCAGTGAGACTGAAGGTGTGCCACAGCTGCTTGTGGGTGCTGATGTTCCCTTGGGCAGGGTAATTGCAAAGGTAGTGGTGAGTAGTAGTACCCAGTCTGACAGTGAGGCAACACTGTCAGAGGATGCCAGACTTCCTGTGGAAGGGGAGCTGGGAAGGGTTACAAGGAGGGAGTTGAGACAGGCTCAGCTCTCAGACCCTACATTGCAAGGCCTGAGGCAGATAGCTAGGGAGGCACCTGATTCTCACGGGAAGTGGGAATCTGTATACTGGGACAAAGGGTTACTATACAGAGAGTGGACCCCTGAGAGAGGGCTAGAAGGTGAGAAAGTGCAGCAGTTGGTAGTGCCTAGAGCTTACCATCTGGCGCTTCTAGCCATAGCCCATGATATTCCCTTTGCAAGTCATATGGGCATAAAATGTACAAAGAGACATATTATGAAAGACTTCTATCGGCCTGGAATTTCCTGAGATGTAACAGGGTACTGCAGGACCTGTGAGCAGTGCCAAAAGGTAGGAAAGGCAGGAGACAAGGTGAGAGCTCCTTTGATGCCTTTGCCTGTGATTGAGGAGCCACTTCAGAGTGTAGCTATGGATAGTGTGGTTCCTCTGAGTACCCCAACTTCCACAGGGAAAAAGTATATCCAAGTGATAGTGGATTATGCTACACAATACCCTGAGGCAGTGACTTTGTCCTCCATTGAGGCAGAGAATGTGGCAAATGCTTTGTTAGAGATTTTCAGCAGGGTATGTTTCCCAAAAGAAATACTGACTGACTGAGGTACCAATTTCATGTCAGACTTGCTGGCTTGTCTGTGGAAGTCCTGTGGGGTGAAGCACATGAAGACCACCCCTTACCATCCCCAGACTAATGGTCTTGTTGAGAGGTTAAACTCTACAATCAAGTCCATGCTACAGGCATTTGTAGATCAGTTTAAGAGGGAGTGGGACAAATATTTGCCCCATCTGTTGTTTGCATACAGAGTGGTTCCCCAGGAATCCATGGGTTTTTCGCCCTTTGAGTTTCTGTATGGGAATAGGGTGAGGGGACCTCTAGATTTAATTCGAGATGAGTGGAAAGGTGAGTGTGAGTCTCACAAGGAGTCTGTTGTGGCATATGTCCTAAACCTTAGGACAAGGCTCAGGGAACTCTTGGACGTGGCCCAGGAGAGCCTGGAAAAAGCCCAACCACAGAAAAAGGTGTGGTATGACAGGAATGCTCGAGCTAGAGAATATGCTGTGGGGCAGCAGGTAATGGTTCTCATTCCTGTCAGGCACAACAAGCTGCAAGCACCTTGGGAGGGACCCTACAAGGTGGTAAGAAAGGTAAGTGATGTTAACTACATGGTGGAAGTGCTAGGCAGACTGCAGGGGCACAATTTGTACCATGTTAACATGATGAAACCTTACCATGATAGGGAGGCCCTTGTGCTGAGTGCAGTAGATTGCAAGAGGAGTCTGAGGGAGATCTGGGGACTGATCTCCTCATTGATGCTCGGGCTGACACCTCGGTGGAAGGGGTAGCAATGTCCCAGCAGCTATCTCCTTCCCAGGTTCAAGAAATCCGAGCAGTGTTGCAGGAATTTGCGGACATGTTCACTGGGAAACCAGGGAGCACCCACCTGGTGCAGTACCAGGTGGATACAGGGCCCCAAAGGCCTATTATGCAGGCCCCTTATAGGGTGCCTGAGAGAGTCAAACAGACTCTGAGGGAGGAGGTACAGGAGATGGTGGAACTAGGGGTGATTCAGGAGTCCAACAGTCTAGTGGTGTTGGTGCCAAAGAAGGATGGCAGCACCAGGTTCTGTGTGGATTACAGGAAATTAAAGAGTCACACAGAGTCAGATTCTTACCCCATGCCTAGGACAGATGAGGCCCTAGAGCAGCTGGGTGGGGCTAAGTATCTTACAACCACTGATCTTACCAAGGGTTACTGACAGGTGCCCTTGACTCCCACTGCTAGGGAGAAGTCAGCCTTTGTGACTCCTTTTGGCTTGTATGAGTTCACAAAGATGCCCTTTGAGATGAGAAATACCCCAGTGACTTTCCAGAGGCTGGTGGATAATATCCTAGCAGGAGCAGGAGGGTTTGCCCTTGCTTACCTAGATGATATTGCCATCTACAGCCATTCCAGGCCAGAGCACCTTCAGCATGTCAGGGAGATGCTGGGCAGACTACAGAGGGCATTTCTGACCATTAAGCCGAGAAAATGTCAGGTGGGTATGGCAGAGGTCTCCTACCTAGGACATAGAGTGGGGAGTGATAAGATAAGGCCAAAACCTGCCAAAGTGGAAGCTATTCAGGCATGGCTTGCACCTGTTATCAAAAAGCAGGTGAGGGCTTTCTTAGAGACAGCAGGGTACTACAAAAAGTTTGTCCCTAGTTATAGTACCATAGCTGCTCCCCTCACAGACCTGACAAGGAAGAACAGGCCAGATAAGGTAGTGTGGACCCCAGCATGTGAGCAGGCATTTCAGAAGCTTAAAGTAGCTTTGGGAGGACCCTCTGTGTTAGCCAGCCCAGATTACAGCAAAGAATTTGTTGTGCAAGTGGATGCTACAAACCATAGGGTGGAGGCTGTATTTAGCCAGATTTCTACAGAGGGGAAAGAGCACACAGTGATTTATCTCAGTCGTAGGCTCCAACCCAGGGAGGAATGCTATGCAGATGTAGAAAAGGAATGTCTAGCTATAGTGTGGGCATTGCAGAAACTTCAGCATTATCTGTATGGAAGAAAACTCACTGTAATGACCGATCACAACCTTCTAATATGGTTAAACAGAGCCAGTCAGCAAAATGCCAAATTGCTAAGATGGAGCCTGGGGTTGCAAGCATGTGATATGTCAGTGCAGCACTGCAGTGGGAGTAGCAATGCCAATGCAGATAGGCTCTCAAGTCAGAGAATGGGGTGAGGTACCCTCAGATAGACCTAACCCTTTCAAGCAGCGTTTCTCAATGGTCACTTGAAAAACTAGCTTGAGTTCTCCATGGGGGAAGAGATGTGAAGATTGGGGAAATATGGGCGAAGGCTGCCAGCCTAGTCTAATAGAATTTGATACATAATTCTATCATTTGTATATATAAATGCAAAATACAGGCTTGTGTTCTTAAATGAAAGAAAACACTGTAAAATGTGAACTTCAAGATTGTTGCAACATTGCCATCTGCTGTAAGGAAAATCAAGCCAAGGATTTCAAATGTTCTTTGAAGTTACAATTATCTAAATGGTGGTGCCAAAGCGTCTGGCTGAACACATTCTTTCTATTGTCTTAACTTAAGGAATAATTGTTAGAGTGTACATGTGAAATGTCTTTTATTGTTGTAGTTTCCTGAGCAGGTGTTAGATTGCTAAATAATGCAGATTGTTGGCCTGGGAACTCCAGACTAAGTGTCAAAATGATGTAATGTGTATACTGGGAAAATCTAAGTGTCATAATGATGTAATCTGGGAGGGCCTTAGCAGAGCTGTTTGTTAGTGAGTTTAAAAACTATTGTTGAGAGAGAGAGACTGAAGCATTTTGTCTTGGACCATCAACCCCAGCACTGCTTATGCTCTTTATATCTGTAAGTAGGATTGTAGCACTGTGTTTTCTCTTAGGAATAGCTAAAGATTAGAAAGTTAGATTAAGTGTTTTTCTTTGACATCAGACCTGTCCTACTGTATTATTTTACATTTCTGTGTGATCTCTGAACTCTTAGATATCTCGATGGTGTAGTAGTATTGTCTTGTGTTTTAATTATTTATTATTAAATATTTTAAAACCTTTACCTGTGGCTGGTTTGTGTAGAGACAAAGTAAGCTCTAGAGTGCATTGCATATTTATAAAGTTCATTGTAATAGGCAACTCTAAAAAAAGCCTTAGACTGAATAGTCACATTACCAATTGGATAATAATATTGCACAGTAATACTTGGACACTCTTTTAAGGGCCTTTGGGTAGCTGATAAATATTAGCTGGGGTGGCAGGAATTACTACCGTATAATCTGGGTAAAGGGGCACAGCTAGGGAATTGGAATCAGCCTTTCCCAGGAGTGTCTGTGAATTTGTATAAATATTTATCTCAAAGTGTGTGTGGTGTGTCAGCTACCTGGGCAGGGACACGAAGCACTGGTTGGACAGAGAGGGTACTGGAGGTTAGCTTGCCAGCTAGGCTGAGCTCTGGACCCTATAGCTGTGCCAGTGGGGAGTCTTATTGGGGACCTGGAGAGCAAGGGAGCAACCAGCCCAAGACTGACTGTGATCTCTGTGTGCACTTAAGGGAAATTGTACTTTACTATGTGTATTTGTTATCCTTTCCTCTTATATGAGATGCCCTCCCTGGTGTTAGTGGTAAGGATTGAGGCTCCTTGATTGTTGGGCCAGGGCACGGCCATCACATGGATCCCATATTAAAAAGGTAGCACTCAGAAGTGGGAGTCGTAGCCTTACCTCACCATTGCATATACCATGGCAAACAGTGCAGTCATGTATGTGGCTATGAAGTATGGGACAACATTAATGTAGAAAATAAACAGATGTCCATCCAAGACAGATGACAACACATGTTGCAAACTGGTCATGGAGGCTGCCCAGAAACATGCAGCAACACTGAAGGACTTGCAGGAATGTCTAGCAAATACTGTCAGTGCAGTACCTGTGTCAACAATTGCCTGGACTCTGCATAAGTGTGGCCTATGGGTTAGGGTAATGAGATGGAAGAGTTGTTCTACAGGAAACATCATCCAGGGCTCTCTACAGGTAGCATATGCATAACATCAAGTCTCCCAAAGGCATATGTTGCAATGTGTAATGGTGTACTGAGACCAAGGCTGAAACCTACAGACAGTATTAATAAAGATACATGTGGTGCACAAGCAACACCTCACTCCACCTCAGGCCCACCATCACCATCAGTACCTTGATGGTGCCAGTGTACACCTTTAGGTTTGCTGTTCATTAGCAGGAACTAGGTCAGTAGACATGGTGTTCTGTATTTGGAACACTGCAAAATGACACTCATGTGTGGCCCATAGTTGTCAAGCATCTGCAAAAAGGCTGAGGATGGGGAGGGGTGTCATCCTGAAACACAACAGTGAACTGAAGCATACATCCAAAGCTCACTAAGAATGGTTGTATATGAACACAGTCAAGGTCATGAATTGTGCCAGACATAACCCTGACTCCACAGCATTAGTGAAGGCACTGTGTGACTTCCAAGGGCTGTGCACATGAGCTGACCTTGTAAGCTGGCAGAGTTGGGGTACATTTGTGGTGCAGAGTGACCAAATAATGGCAAGTGAAGATGGGCCATGCCAGTAAACCCCTCCCAGGAATAGTGACTGCTGTAGTTCACATAACAGGTGCTGCAACAAACCATCATGTTAAGGGTGTGCACACTTATGCAACCCACATATTGTATGCATCTCAATCAGCATCTGCACAATTAATACATTTGTTTGATACTGCATTTGATTGCACAGGTGATATGTAACATATAAGGTCTGTGTAATGTTAACATATGCAGTATTGTGGCCCCACTGCATATCAGGGAAGAGGCTGGCATGTCAACAAGGGTGTGTGCACTCTTCATAGCCACAGTAAGCTTTGATGGTTGTCAGTGTAATTGGATTTTATTGCTCATACATGCACTACTGATGATGAGATCTGCAAATCAGAGATCAGGCATTCATTATTGACATCTGTCCTCATATCATCCCAGGTATGTGTCAGACAAACACATAGGGGCTGTGATCAACAGAGCAAACATAACTGCCACACATATATAAATTCAGCAATGATGAGCACACTCGTGAGGTATAGTGCACAGTACATGACAGGGTGCTGAACAGGTGCACAGCAATACTGTGTACATGGGTGCAGTGTGTTACAGGGAAGAGGCATCACCTACTAACACAACTCATGCATCACAGAGATGTATAATGTTGGCAACAGGGATTGAGTATAGCTGCACTCCATGCTGTTGAGTGCCATATATCATGCATGTTGACTGTTGGGTAATGAGAGGTCTGTGTAATATCTTTGTGTCACCTCACCTGTAAGTGTGTATGTGTGTGTGTGTGTGTGTGTGTGTGTGTGTGTGTGTGTGTGTGTGTGTGTGTGTGTGTGTGTGTGTGACTGTATGTGTGCGTGAGTGTGTGTGGAGGTAAGCAATGACATACAGGTCTTAAATTAAGTTTTTTTGTTTTCCCCTCACAGGTGGCGAGGTGGGTCAGGGTCCCTCCTGCAGGCAAACTGATTTTAATGTCCATACAGACTCTGACAATGATGATAAGTATGGCGAGGAACAGGCAGGGTTGTCAGGGGCTGAAGCTGTGCCATTGGTTGACATCCCACTGTTATCCACCCCATCCCCACACACAGTGACATTGCCTGTACATACCCCATCACCAGTGGCCATAGATAAGGGAAAGTTGGTGGGTGGTGGCATGGGACAGGACAGTGTGGTGACTATGGCAAGTGTGTCTGTACATAGCAGCCATAGCCAGATGCCCTGTGAGGTACCACACAGACAGATATACAGGGGTGCTCATAGGAGGGTTGCTGGCCATCATGCCCCTGGCAGAACTGCCACAGCAGGTGTCACCAGATGCATGTTTTGAGCCATCATGGAGGCACAGGTATGTATGGGACATTATACCAGACAGAGTCTGAGGCTCCAGAGGGAAACTCATTCTGCTGATCAACATCCATGATCTTACAGGTGCCCACTATTATTTTGCAGAGGTCCTGGATAGACGGTTGGGTGAGATGATGGGAAGCCTTGACCGTGCAATGTCTGTGTTAGAGCATATGGTGGGAGTAGGGTGACATCCATGTGAACGTAGGTCAGCAACACCAACAGGTGGAGGTCTGCGTGGATGTGCAACAAGTCACAGCCACTCCCATAGTGGCAGTACCAGCACCAGCACCAGCACTGCAGGGGGGGTGCTGTCCACACCACAACACAGCAGGCCACATGCACATGGCCCTGGCTGGTCCCAACAGGGACCCAGATCCAGTGGACATTTGTCATCATCAGGAGAGAGTACCATATCTGGGCTTGTACCTGGTAGTGCCCGTGGAACCCCTGGCAGGTACAGTTCTCGTGTCCATGGCCAGAGATGGTGAACTGCACACCCTGCCATGTACAGTCTGCAGCTGTCCAAGAAACCCCTGTATAGGGCAGCCACATGGCAGAACTGCATGCACACACACACACACACACACACACACACACACACACACACACACACATACACACACATCACCAACACAACAAGGGCACTGGCATACCTACACACACCAAATCTGCACAGCCCAATTGATAATGAAAACCCCTAACACACACACACATGATTTCAACCAAATGGCTCAGCCTAGGTCTCTGGCAAACCCACAACACACCCTGTGCATATGATGATGCCTGTGCCACATCCCTGTCATCCATACCATCAATGCAGCAACAGGCTAATATGGTTCTCATGCACAGGGTGAATGTACTAAGGTTTAGCAATATAATGCTGTGTAACTTGTTTTCATCTGGAAAGTTTAATGCTTACATGTCAGGATGTGTAGCTGTCCAGCTATGATGCTGTTATTAACACTGGCTGATTGTGGTCTCCACAATGTATACAGTTTGTGTTGTAGGTGTCTATGTGTCAGCAGGATGTTGGTCTGCTGGTGTTTCCTACAAGGGGTATGGCACTGTGGTGAGACATTGACTGTGTCATATCCTGGGTACAGCTGAACACAAGTAACAGGTCTGTATAACAGTTAATGCATGTGCCACATGGCTGATAGGTCTGAGGGGTGTATACAGGTGAGTGCATGGTGGCTGATGTCAGCAACCCTTCTACAGTGGACAATGGTAAGTGTACTGGGTGGCACACAACAAATGTTTGTGTATAACACACACACACACACACACACACACACACACACACACACACACACACACACACACACACACACACACACACACACACACACAGAGGCTTTGGTGTTGATGCAATGCACAGAGAATACTGTACACATGGATGTACTTAATTCTGCAGATAACCCATTTTATCTTATGTAATTCCATCAAGACAAAATAGGCAAAACATCACATCAGTAAATAATCAGTCTGCTAATTTAATGTCATTGATGATGGTACTGGCAGGGTATATGTCCTCTTCCCAAATGTAGTACAATCCTGGAGTTGGTAAACATTGGTGTGCTGGTGTGGATGGCACAGCCCTTCAGCTTGGAGGGTATGGGGTGGCGTAGAACTGCACATAGTGTGATTGACAACTACTTAACCTGTTAAAATAAACTGTATAGTATTACAGCAGACTAAGCAGGGGGATACATACAATGATAACCCCAATGAGGGTGGCTGTGCCTACAACATCCACACCCAACTACCGTATTTCTTCGTAAATAAGATCCAACCCGCCAATAAGGCCTAGCATGATTTTCCAGGGTGGTCATGGTATAAGCCTACCCCAAAAATAAGCCCCAGTTAAGATCATCAACAACACACCATGGGCATGTTGAATTATAAAATAACATTACTGACACCCATTAAGTGAGGTTATTGTACTCTGCTCACCATTTTCGCTCCATTCAGACACTCAACTTCTTCTCTTTGCAGAAAGTCATAAGATTCTTTCCCTGGGAGTCCTCCGCATTTCTTACTGTAACCCTAATCATCACTCACACTTGACGGCTGAGATCCTTGGCCCATAAATACTAGCAGGTGTACTTTGATCAAAGTACAGACAACGCGCGTAAAGTGAGCGCACTTGATAACGCACGCCTGTGGTTGTGTCTTCTTAACTGTCGCCATTTTGTGTTGCCACTCCAGTCTCGTAAGTCTTCAATTAACCCCGCCAAATAAGATGAGTGCAAAAAGAAAGAGCTATTCTGTTGAGTACAAGAAAGGAATCGTGGAGGACTCCCGGGGAAAGAATCTAACAGTTTTCTGGAAAGAGAAGAAGTTAGATCTCCGAATGGTCCGAAAATCGCATGTAGCACATGATAACCTCAGTCAACAGGCCGACAAGAGAAATGTTAAAAAGTGCAAGTGTGGATCAGGTCGGCAACCATTATTTCCTGAGCTGGAAGACATAATCTGTGAATGGATTGCTAACAGGAGAGCAAAGGCATTGTGCACAGGGCTGATATTCAAGCATTTGCCTTTGCAATGGCATCACAGTCAGAAATATCCCCAGAAGAATTCAAAGCATCACAAGATTGGCTGGATGGCTTCCTTCAGTGATATGAACTGTCTCTAAGAAGATCAACAACACTTTTCAAGCTGGAAGATACTGAAGTTATTAAACGTGCACTTGCGTTCAAGTCCTTTGTTGATGGCATTGGCTTTTCTAAATACCAACTCTCCCACATAACTGCTATGGATGAAACTGTAGTGTTTATGGGCCAAGGATCTCAAACAACAATTGATCAGAGGGGTGCCTCGTCAATCTATTTATGTATTTTATTTTATTTTACATTTGCTGACCGGGCTAGTCTAGCTGGATATATGTCCATTTTCAGTAGAGGCCTGGGGAGAAAAGCTCCAAGCATGAACAGTGACAATGTTAAAAATATAAAAAGACATAATAAAGCAAATACAGAGGCAGCATTGCTCAAAGAAAAATTAAAACTTAGAAACTATAACAATTTTAGTAAAAATTATACAAATCAATATACTACACATATGAAAAGGTATGAGCAAAAGTCAGTTAAGAGAAAAGGAAGTTATATTTTATCTTCATAATATGAAGAAAATGGTAATTGCTAGATTAAAGGCATAGGTTAGAGGGGTAGAAAGGAAGGGGAAACATATATCAGTCCTGGTTAGCACATGGGCAGAGCCAATGAGTTTTGAGATGTTCTTTAAGATGTTTTTTAAATACAGAAGTCGAGGCAAGGGTTGATAATTCAGAAGGAAGCAGATTCAAGTTTTTACCTGCAGTGTTTGAGAAAAGTGAATCACCGGCTTTGTTGTTGGATGTAATAGAGGAAACTAGAAGCTTATTAGCAGAGTGTAGTGTAGCTAGATTTTTGTATGGTGTAATTAGATTAGTGAGGATAGGAGTGTTGTTAGGGTGATAAAGGATCTTTTGAGTAATAAGTAGCTGTTGACAGAGTATGTGGTTTTGCAATTCTAGCCATTCAAGTTGTTTGAGGTTGAGGCAGTGGTGAGTTTTAAAGGGGGAGCCTGTAATGAATCTAGCTATGCTATTATAACAGGTGGAGAATTTAGAGAAGTTGTTTTTGGATAGGTTAGTATATATAACAGAGGCATAGAAGAGGGTGGAAATTAGGTGGGTCTGGGCAATATTTTTTCTTGCAGAAGGGGTAAGGAAGGGTTTAATTCTATAAAGGGTACCAAGTTTTTTTGTTGACAGACTTTATGGTGAAGTTGATATGGTCATCAAAGCTGAGATGATTATCAATTGTTACACCTAGTAGGTTGGTTGTACTGTCTGGGGTTATGTTGCTACCATTGTTAGAGGTTACAGAGAAGAAAGGAGTAGGTGATTTATGGGTTGGAGTAAAAAGCAGTAGTTTTGTTTTTTTGGGATTCAGGAGTAGGCAGTGTTCAACATTATTAAAAACAGTTTGGGTGAGAGAGTGGAGAGAGGGTATATTCTTGGCTGAACAGATTAAGGTGGAGTCGTCAGCATATTGAATGCAGGTTGCTTGAGGTATGTTCATGTGTAGATTGTTAATAAATAAGGAAAAGAGTTCTACATTCCCTCCACTGGTTATGAGAGTGCACATGTTACCTGTATTTTGTCAATTCATCTAGATGGAAAGAAAAACCCACCTGTAATCATTAGTAAGGGCAAGAAAGATAAGATTGAACGTGTTTCAGGCATTTACATTCTTGAAACCAAAAAAGCCTGGTGCACACAATCAGTTTTAAGGAAGTGGGTCGATGTAATGCTGCCACTTCTTTTGTGAGGTGGTGAAAGAGGTCTGCTAGTCTAGGATTCAGCCAGCATTTACTGCGCTAAAGACATGAAGAAATTCCTTGCATGGAGAAGAATAGATCAAATAATGATTCCCGCAGGAATGACTGCCTATCTTGAGACTCTTGATATTGCAATAAACAAGCCATTCAAGGACCATTTGCACATGGAATTCAATGACTACATTAAAAATAGAATGGAGAGTAATCAGCATAGAAACTTTGTGAAGCCTAGCCTGCAAGAAGTCCTGACTTGGGTGAAAAATTCATGGGATAAAATCACTGACAGCTGTGTTGCCAATGCACTACGAGCAGGCTACTTGGACAAGCAGTGCTCATTTAAGGACAGCTCTGTTGCTAGGCATGACAGATTGGGGCCAATGGATCTACAGGAAATGGAGTCACAAGAAATTCAGGCCAGAATTCAGAGGTTGGAAAATTATGACAATGTTCCAGAAGAAGATGACATGACTGTATTTGAATAACTTTTCCATTATCAGGGCAACAGAATGGATTGCTTATGCTTTCAGTTTTATTCCCCTCCTCCAATACACATGTATTGAGATTTTTCTGCACTTTCTGTTAAGCATGAAATATTGCACTGTGAAAGCCAAGGTGTAGATATTCTGAAGTTTAAATGTCTGTTGCACTGTTTATGTAGAATTCTCACACAACTGTTAATGCATTACTTAGAACTGTTGCCCAATAACAGAAAATTACCAAATAAATGTCAATTTGTGTACATGAATAAATGTCGATTTTTTTTACATGAATAAATGAATAAATGTAGATTGTTGTACGAGGAGGTAAATAAGGCATCCCCTGATAATAAGCCCAAGTGTGACTGCATATAACCTGGGATACTATCCATGTATGAAACACATACAAAGAGAAAAATTGTTGTACTAGCCATATATACTCAGGTATCCCATACAGTATACTTACACCCCTTGCTACTGTAATGACAGCACATAGAAGCATGTTGTGTACATGGAATTAAATACACGCATTAAAGATGTCATTACCCTGCTATTTCAGCAGGGGAAAGAGTATAAGACCCGGTCTTATTTTGGGGGAAGTATGGTATATATACCAACTCCAGTATCTCTGTACAGCTGTGCAGTGGGGAAATGGGCATTTACACATCTACTACTAGCTTTGATGGAATGAATTTCCACAAGATGATTCATTTGAAATGTTAGCATTTGCCAGTCAGTTCTTAACCAGATGGCCTCCTGGGTCATGTATTTTCTGCAAACTAAAGTAGATCCCTTCACATAGACACACACTTACTTGGCAACACTGAGAGTGGAACCCCTACCTAGGTACTTATTGCTACTACTGTGTTTGGCCCTAATTGCACACACCACACAGCCTTTAGGATGAGGTGTGTCCTGAGTTTCTTGTTAAGTGAAGAACATCACCAGGCCTTGCACAGTATGGTAATGGGGGATGTACTGGGTGTTAAAGAACAATGCATAGTATGATATACTGTCATATACACATTGACAAACACATAACAGTCATAGACACATCTGAGAGACCTGGGTTTATCAGTGCTAACTACCTTGTCAGTGATTCCATTCTGTTACAGATAATTTGCACACAGCACATGCATCATTGGGCTGGATAGTTTAATCAGTTACCTGTATGGATGGTGGTGACAGTGGTCCTCATACAGTGGACCTTGGGACATGTACTGTGGGTACCATGGTGTAAATACAGTATACCCAGCACCCACACCCCACATTGGATATTTTACTTACTGAAACCCATGATAATACTCTAACATACCCACAACCACACATTGACCAGGACTCCAATACTACCCCTTGTCTATCCCATCAGTGCTACTACAGGGATATGCATTTATTGCACATGCCACAGGGATAGAAGGGTGATGGTTTGTTATGGCTCTCCTAATGTCAGCAACATCACTATCCCTTATACTGTATGGCAAGGTGTATTGTATTTGGAGAATGTGGCCTCAGAATGCTGTATCCTACAAATATACACACTTGCACACATACACACACTTGCCAGGACTCAGAGGGTAACCCATGCCTATCTACCCATTTGTACAAAGTGTTGTGCTGGTACTGCAAGATCCAAGTATCCCATAGGGTGAAATGTTTAACAAGGTACATTTAATGTCCATTGCAGCAGCAGCCATTTCTAACTATGGCAATGGGGGGTGTAGTGGGTGAGAAGGCCCTCAGGGTATTATCAACTACAAGTTTACAAATACATAGACACTGTTATCCTCAGTAATGCACACTGACACATTTGTCAGTACTGGGGTCGATAGGTGCAGGTGTTCCTAAGTGTGTACCAGGATATTGTCCATGGAGAGATGAGAAGAGTAGGGGATGTGGGTACAGTGGTATCATGCCACCTGGCATTTGTCAGCAGGCCATCTATCAACTGATGCCACGCGAGTGATTCCCAGGGTGAAATTTAAATGCACCATCCAATCATCTGGTTGTCTCTTGCAGAGGGCCAGTGAGGTGCTCCAATTGACATCTATGCAACATATATTACATAACATGGCCAGTGTCTGGGTTGGAGACCTGTACCCAAGCATGTTCTGTTAACTGTGGTTGTCTAGTTGAGGTATCCATGGCATGTGGTGCATACAGGGTGGGGTTTCCTAACTGTGGCATTCATAACACAGCTGAGCAGACATGTCAGTGTCAGTCAAGCATGGACTACCTGTAAGCAGCCAAGATGGATACCTGACATCTGCACATCTGTACAGAGGACAGACAGAAATCAGCTAGCCAACAGGTTATGCATTAGGATGAATGTTTTTGACAGATAGACATCTGACACTGATAGGCATGCCATTACTGCATGACAGCAGCCCTCAATGATATGTCCTATACACATAATAGTCTACAGTTAATATCTACATATCAGATCAATATCCAGTAGCAAATACTTAAAACACACAGCTCACACACCAAGAGCACAATAGTCAGTACTGAGAGTCCAGCTTTGCATGCAGGGGTGTATGGTTCCAGTACTACAATCTGCAATCTACTCTTACTTGGGAAAGCACTGTTAACAGTAGTAACGTAATGATACAATACATGCAAGTGTGACTGCATATAACCTGGGATACTATCCATTTATGAAACACATAAAAAAGAGACAAAATTGTTGTACTAGCCATATATACTCAGGAATCCCATACAGTATACTCACTCCCCTTGCTACTGTAATGACAGCACATAGAAGCATGTTGTGTACATGGAATTAAATACACGTATTAATGATGTCATTACCCTGCTATTTTCTCAGTCTGGAATGTGATCACTGGTTGCCAATTGCTTAAATGTAAATGCTGAGCACATATATGCACTGGTAAGTGAAGCCTACACGGTGTAAGCGCTTATTCTTTTAACCGGACGTTAACAGTGCTTACTGTCACACAAACTCATGCAAACTTGCTTAAAGCTGCTCAAAACTGCCATAACCACTCTGCATCCAACAGTCCTTGTTCTGCCTAGCAACAAAATAAACAGCCCTTGCAGGTCTTGAAACCAGCACCCAGTACACTACAGTCACAGCAGTTAGCCACTAAGTCATTACAGCTGTGAAGATGTTTGTGTTTTTTTCAAATATATCTCTCAGTATACAGCTACTTTGACTTCTACAATTGTGTAGTACTCGTTAGTGAAAATAGTGCTGAATCAATATGTTGTTATATCTAAATATACACATATCAAATAAATATGGTGGGATACATCTGGGAAGGTATATATAACATTTATGTTTGCACATAAGGATCATAAGGATATATATATATATATATATATATATATATATATATGTACATACATATGTAGATATATGTATACATGTACATATACACACACACACACACATATATATATATATATATATATATATATATATATATATATATATATATATATATATATATATATATATATATATATATATATATATATATATGTGTGTGTGTATGTATATATATATATATATATATATATATATATATATATATATATATATATATATATATATATATATATATATGTGTGTGTGTGTGTGTGTGTGTATATTATATATATATATATATATATATATATATATATATATATATATATATATATATATATATATATATATATATATATTATATATATATATATATGTGTGTGTGTGTGTATTATATATATGTATATATATATATATATATATATATATATATACAGTAACAGGGGTTGTGTTAACAGACATGTTGTGTGGGAAATCACTTCTGATACTGACATGTATGCCATCAGTTACTTACAGACATCATAAGATCATCATAGTGAAGTACCACACACATCACAGTAATGATCCTGTTCAATACAGCAGAGATATGACCAATAAACATGGACAGTCTGACACAATCTGGTCAGTTCAGAAGTATACACAGAACTCCTTAGTGTAAGAAGTGTGGACCAAGCCTGACAAAGTGGATGTTTACAGCCATGTAAATGGGGATATCACAAAAATACTTGAATAGATAAGCTCACACAGTTAATGCATTCACACACTCCTGTCTGTCCTAACACATATTAGCCAGAGGAGCAGAGGTCCCAAGCCCACATACTTCCCACTAGCTAGTGACATACATCTTTAGAGCATCCCACTGCTTTGTCAGAAATGCACAATAGTCATGGTGGCCAGGCAATAGTACATCTGACAAATATCTGGACATAACATCACACTAGATAAATACACTGAGCTGCTAGGCATGTCACAAAGCACTGTGCAAACTACAGGCAGACTGCCACAACACTGAGCCACATTTCCTATGGGGGAATACACATGTACTTGCAAATATAGCAGGCACTACAGGCATGCAACAGCATGGAGTAACAGACATCAATGTGAAAGTGCATTCCCACAACCAATCTGAACACAGTCACAGTTACATTATGGTAAGCCTAATTAATGTTACAGTATATGGACTGTGTGAACAAAACCATCCTCATATGTGCCACTCACACACTAACCCTACATATACTGGGCCAGTACACAGTGTAGTCTGATGCCTGACTGTGGTATGGGACATGTGTCAGTCTGGCGCTACAAACATGTATGCTGATAGGGTACCATAAACTGGAGCAGCATGCAACATCAGATAGAACAGGACCAAGAACAATGACATCTACCACAGTCTGTACACAGGCCAAGTAATATATTCACAATACACACTCTGTCAACAATCACTATAAGTACACAAACCTCACTACTGTACACACTACAACAGAATGACCAGGTTTTGTCCTCAAATATAAGGCCTAGTATGCATAAAATGTCTACCAGTCTGATATCTCACTGGCTTGTTATCAGGCATGATGTCAGTAAATAATGATGTACTGTACATATGCACCTCTTACTGCATGACATATGCACAAAGGGTGACAGACTTGGAGGACAGAGGCACAAACACAGGGCCAATATTGACATATTGCTGTGATCAACTGAGAAATTTCCTGGTGTAACAGGGTTTGTTGTGACATATTTCTTCTGAGGGATATGAAGTCAGTAACTCACATGGGTGTCACCATGTACTGACTGCATCACCAGAGTATGCTACTGCATTTCTAAAGATAGGAAATGTGTGAGTAACACACCACATTTAAGACTCCAAACTCTGGCCAGAGATAGCCCTACAGGTGAGAGTTTCCTCAACCACATAACACTGTCATGCCAGACTTTAAATCATGTAGAACAGCCATATCCACACAAACCCTGTTAAACCAACATTACTTCAAATGTAGAACAGCAATACTTACATTCTGTCCCCATGTCTCCTCCTGTATGTTGGCTTGTCTCCACAATGTATGTTGTAAGAGGTATTTCCAACTAGCCTCTGTTATGCTGTTTGTCAAACACCCACATGAAGTTCTGCTCACAGTAAAGGAAAAGGGCCAACACACACACAAAGTGCTTAGTTATAGGAGTGTGTTTCCATGCAATTGGCTATAGGAATGATATCACAGCTGTTCCACATGCAATTAGCAAGTGGGGGACTGCAATTCTTGCCCAGGCCATCAGCTGATCATGAGCATTACTTACAAAACTCAAACTGCTGCCTATGCAAAACAGATGCACTTTTCCACGTCCACCAGAGAGAGAGAGAAAGAGAGAGACAGAGACAAAGTAAGAAAGGAAGGTAGTAAGAGAGTAAGAGCTAAGCGTGTTCATGTATGATTCGTGGGTGGAGAGTGGTATCTGGGTATTATAACAGTTGCCTATAGTGTTTACTGATCCATACTGTCACATAGTAATTGCACATGGCTGTTCACATTTATGGCTGAGGATTGTCTACAACAACCTCTACAGTGTTTGAAAACTGTTGCCTTGTAATGTGGACAATGGGACATATAGGTCCTAAATATAATGATGTAGCAAAACTCACACGGGAATGGATCCTGTCGTTATACAATCACCCCAACACCCACATAGGACACTGATGACACACACACAAACACACACTTACCAGTACTGAGTTTCAGACCCCTACCTGACTATGTATTGCTATTACTGTGTTATGCAGTTATTGCATGCGCCACAGAGCTTACATGTTAGAGAGCTGTCCAAAGGTATCTTTGAAGGTGAGTGACATCAGCAACAGTGCTAAATGAGGGATAAGGGAAGTGTAGTAAATGTGAATGCCCACAAAAGCAGGTGTCAACGAAGACACACACACACACACACACACACACACACACACACACACACACACACACACACACACACACAAACTGTCTCAGGGAAACACACAGATTATCTCAGTTGGCAGATTCAGGATTAGAACTCCTACCTAACTAGTTTACTACACTACAGTATTATGCACTTATCTCAAGTTTCACAGAGCTTAGATGGCTGATACATTGTCAAAGGGTTATTTCATAGTTTCATAGTTTCATAGTATAGTACTAGGCTATCTGCCCTGGGGCATTTGTAAGCCTAGCCATAGTGATGTGGCTTTTGCCACCCCATGAAATGGTACAAAAATGTACAGAATAAATCTAGAATACTGTGCCTCTGTCTAGTAGTGACACAATGAAGGTCCCCTTATATAATAGAATTAGTTTACTGTGCCCCTGTCTAGCAGTGACACAGATGTGACCCCTGGTAAACTTATCTCCCATCCACTCATCAAGATTTCTCTTGAAGAGAGTCAGTGAGGGGCTCTGCCTTATACAAACTGGGATCCTGTTCCAAAGCATGGGAAGCCTCTGGGTTATGAATCTATCCCTCCAGCATGTCCTATTCATACGTGTGCTGAGGTTTAAGTCTTTAGCTCTCGTGGTCCTGTTGGATTTGATTTTTGAGGTGGAGCATGTCCATCAGATCCTGATTGGACATGGCCTTGTACGTCAGGCAGAGATCACCTCTGAGCAGGCGGTATGCTACTGAATAGAGCTGAAGTTTCTTTAGTCTGGCAGAATAAGACATATGTTGGAGACCCTTGATCCTTTTGGTGAGGTACTTTTGTGGTCTCTCCAGCTGTTGCAAATGCCGGGTGAGGTACATACCAAATGGGGCATTGTACTCAATCATGGGTCTGATGAGGGAGGAATATAGGGGTACAATGACATCCTTGGATCTGTATGTGAATCCCTTCATGATGAGGTGTGCAAGGTAGAATGTTTTTCTAACCACTTTGGCAACATGGGTGTCTACTTGGGTCCCTAGGTCTCTGATTACTTTTTCCGTACTCAGTAGGTTGCTGTCTATGTGATAAATTGTGGGTACTTTGTTTTTTCCAAAAGGGATGACTATACATTTTTTGGCATTTAGTTTAAGGCCGTGACTACGGCACCAGTTGTCCGTCTCAGTGAGGCCTTTTTGTAGGATGTGTGTATCTGCTGGTGTATCGACTATGGCGCCTAGTTTGCAGTCATCTGTGAACTTTGTCAGCCACAGCCCTCCATGTTTGCTTTAACATCTGAGAAATAAATGCCGAACAAGAGGGGTCCCAGGACAGATCCCTGTGGGACACCACTTGTGACTGGCTTTGAGTCTGACATTGCTCCAGCGATTTTAACTTTATGGGTTCTGTCCTTTAGCCAGTTTGCAACCCATCTAGTGACATAAGGGTTTACTTTTAAGCTGTTTAGCTTATCTATGATGCCTGAGTGGGGTATTTTGTCGAAGGCCTTAGCCAAGTCCAGGTATGCTGTATGGACTACTTTGCCCTCATCAATGGCTCTAGTGACTGTTTCGAAAAAGTCAACCAGGTTTAAAAGGCAGGATCTGCCCTTTACAAAGCCGAACTGGGTGGGGTCAAGTGTCTGTAGGTCCCCTATGTCTCTGTTTATGAGTTCCACAATGATTCTTTCCATAGATTTGCAGACCAGGCTAGTTAAGCTTATGGGGCGGTAGTTTCCAGGGTTTGTAGAGGCACCCCCGTTGTGGAGTGGGACCACTGTTGCTGTATGCCAGTGTTCAGGTACATATCCCGAAGTAAGGCTAAGGTTAAATAGCATTTTTATGTGTGGGTTTAGCTCCTCTTGGAGTTCACGTAACACGCATCGGGATACCGTCAGGTCCCATTGATGCTGTGTTTTTTGCTTTGTTTAGGGTGGTTCTCACTTGGACATCTGATATGACAGGGAGATTACATTCAGCTGGGATAAGTATTTCTTCTTTTGGGGGTGAAGGAGGGGAGAAATTTGCACTGAACCTGTCAGCCAGAATGTTAGCAATATGTGTGGGTTCAGTGTATTTTTTGTTGTTGTGAACCAACTCTGAGCATATCTGAGGGTTTCTGCCCAGGTTTGTAACATAGCTGAAGAAGGCGTTGTGGTTATCTTTAGTGTCCTTAGCGATTTTTCTCTCAAAGTTTGCCTTGGATGTTTTTATGAGAGAATGTAGTTTTCTGCTAATGTTGATCAGAGATGTCTTCCCTTCATGGGATTTTGCTCTGACGTGCAGTAGCTTCCTTCTTTTGTTATACAATTTGTTTATGGCTGAGGTCCACCAGACAGGATGCTTACATTTGGTGGAGAGAGACTTGGATTTGTTTGGGATTGCATGATCCATGCATTCTTGGAGATGTCCATAGAAAGCATTTGTGAAGGATTCGGCATTGTGGGATGTGGTATCCACTGGCACAGTGGGCTTAAAGGATACCATCTCAGTCTTAAAAAGAGTGAAGTCTGCTTTTGAGAAGTTTTTCACTGTGGTTTTTTTGTGCTGGGGGTGGAGGTGGGATATGTATATCCAGGGTGATTAGTTTGTGGTCAGATCTCACTAGTGAGGGGTATACTTCTGGTGTGGAGCATTTTGTCCCCATGTTTGTGATGATCAGGTCTAGTATATTATCTTCCCTAGTGGGAGAGGTGACTAGTTGTTCCAGTGCATTTGAATTTATGAATTCCAGGAACCTTTGGGCTAGGGTATTAGGGCTAGAATAATGTACCCAATCTATGTTTGGGTAGTTGAAGTCTCCCAGTATGATGGTATTTTGTGATACATTCATATCCTCCAATGTCTTCAGGAAGGCTGAGTGGGGTTCTTGAGATTGGGAGAGTGGTCTGTAACATGCTACCAGTTGTATAGCAGTTTTGCCTATGGTTAGTTGCACCTGTATGGTCTCTGATGCTTCATGTGTTGCTACTAACCTGGAGGTGTGGGTGTCCTTTATGAATATGGACACTCCTTGTGGTTCGGCCCAGGTTTTGGGGCGAAAAGCATGATGAGGTATAGCCTGGTAGCGCTGGGGTGCTTTCAGGAGCCTTGAACCAGGTTTCAGTTACTGCACAGACGTCAATGTTCTCCATGCTGAGGAGTGCATCAAGTGCCTGCATCTTGAGATTTAGACTTCTGGCGTTGAGCAGCATTACCCTTAGTTTATTTCCATTTTTGTTTTCTAAGGAGTTGGGTTTGTCTTTTGAGCCTTGCCTAAAAAAAGGCACTATGGGGGTGGCAAGAGCCTTAGCCAATATCCGGAAGCCCAGTGGTGACAGGTGTAAGCCTTCCCTTTGCGAAGCAGCGTGGCTTGTCCAACATATCATCCCAGGTGGACAGACATTGGATCCCCTTAGAATGACACCAGTATTTGAGCCAATTGTTAAAGCTGATCATCTTGTCTTTGTATTGTGGTATCATTCTTGGTAAGGGCAAGATGCTGCTCAGGGTCAGGGACATACCAGCCTGGGCTACATAATCGGAGAGCTCCTCTATGTCTCTTTTCATGTAGTCCAGGGAGGTACGTCTCAGGTCATTCACACCAGCATGGACAATGATGGAGTCATATTTGTACTTGCTTTGGAGTGACCTGAGTGCGTGTGTTATGTGGCGGATCCTAGCTCCCGATAGACAGCTCACAGTCACCTTCTCCTTGTTCAGCCTGGTCAGTGGGACATCAGTGTGTCTGACTATGGAGTCATCTATTACTAGTGTATCAGGCAAGGTGTTTGGCCTTAAGGGCTGCGATTGGTCGACACACTGATTTATTGAAGTATGTGTTGCATGTGTTTTGTTTTGAGGTGGTGGATTTTTGGCTGTCTGCTTTGGGAGCCTCTGTTGTTTTGGTAAGTTTTTTTATTAGAGCCTCTGAGTATGTCTTTGTGTTTTTATATGTTTGGTTTGCAGTTGTGGTAGGTCTATGTGGGACTGGGATTGTTGGGTGTGTGGTTGCCATCTCCTCCTGTCTGGTCATGCCAGCCCTGAGTTGAGAGAGTTCAGCCTCCAGTTTGGCTATATAGTTGTATCTCTCACATTATATTTGTGTTTGTTGGGAGGAGGAGAGGGTTGTCTGTGTACATGAGACAATTGTAGCATTGTCTCAAGATACCCAGATTGACCAGCTGAACTGGAGAGGCCAGTAATCTACCACTCGACATGCTAGAACAGTATAAGGGAGTGGTATACCTTTAAGGGAAGTGGATATTCACAGGGGTGGTAAGTAGATGTAGTGCTTTACTTGAAATGCAGAGTGCTTACTTAGTAGAGAAGTATTGAGAACAAGTGCTAGGCTTATAATACAGTGAGTAGTCTGGTTATACTAAGAGTAGAGCTTCCTTAAGGGAAAATTTGAAGAGCAGACTTGGCGGAGCCAGAAACAGTTTAACTTTGTTTAACCGGTGGTGCCATCATGCGACTCATAAAACCGCAAACGCTGGATTTTAAACAGTGAACTACAAAAGAGCTAGAAATGGTCCAAAACAACCAATTACTACAGCTTCTTGTGCTGAGGTCACCTCCCCAATGGACAGGTAGGCTGCTCAAGGCACCCCACTCCCACTGGTGAGCAAAGAAAATTCCTTCTATCCAAGTAAGGTAATGGACAACACAGGAACTACACCACAGCCCAGAATACAGCAATGCCTGTAAACTGGTCTAAACTAGTCGAGGAAGGTGGGAAAACAAGGATTATTTTTTTGTTTTTTTGGTAGAAACACACAGAAAATGCAGAAAAAGTGATAAATTAGTTACACAGGCTAGCACACTTTAGTGGGCAGCCTCCACAGTTAAATTAAACAAACAAACAAGCAAACTTTTGATCAAATTCGACTAAAATGTAACTTTAAGTGCAGATTTTAAAATAATGCAGCAATCAATGTAATTGACATCAACAGGCATGGTAAAGTAGGGCAATGGGAGGTGTAAAGATTGTGAATGGCTTCAAAATCATTAATCACTACACACACACACACACACACACACACACACACACACACACACACACACACACACACACACACACACATTTTCCAGTACTGAGAGGCATAAGTTCATTGCTTCACAGGTGTGTAGTAGGTAAATGGGCCTGAAGGCTGCACAAGGCTAGGCAAAGGGAATACCTTGGCATCAGGCCACATGACAATGGTCTCCAGTGTGGCTCGGGTGTAGTCCCTGAAGTGGTCCCCACAGGTGGGTACTGCTTCCCATGTATGTGATCTATATTCCATAACATGGACAGTGTCTGGGTTGTGCACATGTCCCACACACATGTTCTTTGATATGTAGAAGTGCACTTCAGGTCTCTGGAGCAAGTTGTGTGTACAAATTGTTATCTTCTGATGTAGCTTTCCTGACCTAATTTGGGGAGACCTGGCTATGGAATTGAGGTCATGCTTGCACCTACATTTGACAGCAATATACAGGTATTCAGTGGAGTTAGTGGCGTCTGTCCATACAGGGCATGTGTATAAAGCATGGTATTCCCATTGTGGGCTACATTTGCAGACTCTAAAGTTGTTGCAGGTGTCCATTGAGGAACATAGCAAAAGGACCACTGTAAGCATTTATTTGCCTACTGTAGGGATGGAACAGGGTGCCATGTCCTTTTACTTGCTGGATAACACACACTCAGTCAAGAGATGTAACACATCACAGTACTTTCTGATGTCAGTGGCACTGTTGTGGTCAACAGGTATGTAGTTCACTGCAATCACACTGTGGTTACTATCTGTGAGGCAATATGCAGGAAACTACCAATATAGTGGTTGTTGCCTAGCCAAGTGTGTTTGTTTATGAGACATGGGTGGAGAGTGTTCTCTGAGTAATACAAGGGTTGCCTATATTGTTCACCAATCCATAATGTCACATGTAGGGCTATAGATTGTCTACACCAGCCTCTCTGGTGTTTGACATCTGTTGTCCTTCTAAGGTGGACATTGTGACATATACTAGGATCTCATTATAATAATTTAGCAATACCCACCCCACAATGCATCCTGTTATTACATAATGACAGCCACCTCCACACAGGATATTGATGACAGACACACACACACACACACACACACACACACACACACACACACACACACACACAAACTTGCCAGTACTGAGATTCAAACCCCTACTTAGCTATGTATTGCTACTATAGTGTACCGCATTTATCGCATGCACCATGGAGCTTATAGGACAGATGTTGTCCCAAGGTACTTTTAAGGTGAAGAACATCACCAGCCCTTGTAAATACTGGCATTGGGTGATATAGTGGGTGAGAGATCCCAAAAATAATTTTACCCTAAACACACATTTACATTTACCAGGGGGTGAGGTTCAAACCTCTATCTAGCAATCTTTATAAACCATTATGTTACACATTTACCCCATGCACCACTGACCTGACATGGTTTAGGGTTGGCAACAGGTACTTCTAAGGTGGATGATATCTGCAGGACTGCTAAAGTCAGGCTCTGAGGTGTGTATTGGGTGTAAATGCGGCCAAAATCTTTGAGGGACACATACAAACACTTGCCATGGATGAGATTCAATCCCATACCTGTGTAGTTACTGCTACTACATTATTCAGCATTTATGGCACGTGCCACAGAGCTTATAGGGATAGACATTTTCCACAGGGGTATTTCAAGGTGATTGACATCAGCAGGCTTACTAAAGTAGGGCAATGGGAGGTGTAGTGATTGTGAATGTCCTCCAAATCATTAATTTCTACACACACACACACACACACACACACACACACACACACACACACACACACACACACACACACACACACACACAAAGCTTCACAGTTGTCACATCTGGGATTAGAACTCCTACCTAACTAGTATGTTACACTATAGCATTACACAGTTATCGCACACACCATGGAGCTTATAGGGCTGGCCCTTGTCCAAAGGGGTATTTCAAGGTGACTGACATCAGCAGGCTTGCTAAATCAGGGCAATGGGAGGTGTGGTGACTGTGAATGGCCTCAAAATCATTAATCTCTATACACACATACACACACACACACACACACACACACACACACACACACACACACACACACACACACACACACACACACACACACACACACACACACACACACACACACACACACACACACAGTTTCACAGTTGCCATATCTGGGATTATAACTCCTACCTAACTAGCATCTTACACTATAGAATTACACAGTTATCACAAGCACCATGGAGATTATGGGGGCAACAATTGGCCAGAAGGTTATTTCAAGGTGACTGGCACCAGCATGAGTGCTAAAATGGGCTATGGGAAGTGCAGTGTGTGCTAATGGGCAATAAACCATTCCTCTGGAAACACACACACAACTTTACATTTGACAGGACTGGGTATACAAATGCTATATGCATATTGATTTGTACTATCATGTTACACAGTTATCACAAGCACCACAGACACTATAGGGCTGAGGGATACCAAAAGCAAATGTCTACAGTGATTGACATCTGCACATCATGTGATATTGGACAATTGGATGTGTGGTGGGTGGGACAGGCCTCATGATGGCAATCTCTTTGTCACTGTCTGCCTCTCTCTTCCCCACATCTGTGTGTGTGTGTATGTTTGACCTATTATAGTGTGTTGGCCTTGGATATGTGTGTATTCCTCTCCAGTGTGTGTGTGCAAAGCATGACTGGTATGCAATGTGGTGTGTGTACACAGACATCTGTGACTGACAGATATGTATAGTCCACTGATGTTGTCAGACATGGGCTTCATTTCTCTACATGTTGGTACATGACCAGTATGACCTTCTGTATTTTGTTGTCAGACACAGGCTTCATTTCTCTAAGTGTAGGAGCATGCTCATTATGACCTTCTGTATTGAGTGTGTGAATCCATTCCAGGTAGGTTGTTTTCCCGTGCAGGATTTTGTGTTCTACACCTACAGTTAACAACCTGTTTCTGCAGGATATCTGTAGATAGGTTGACAATATGGAATCACAATGGACGAACGATAGTGGGATACTGTAACTTTTGTGTCTGTGCTGCTTGTGTTACATGGTTGGTGTTAGCAGAGATATTCAGACATATGTACAGTTTTACACTGTGATGTATTATGTCATCAACTACTGACAGATATACTTATTTGCTCACAGTTATTTCTTGGGAAATACAAGATGAATGAAGATGTGTCCAATATTGAGGTCTGCAGCCTACATATTCTTGCACAGTCATGCCATTCTGGAAGGGTAGCTGCAGACACTTGCTGATGGGTCTGTGTAAATGGTCCAGCACCTTGGTACTGTGGTGGCTGAGGATCTCCTGCTTGTACATCTATCGACATAACAGAATGGCCATATCCTGCTGTGGCCATACTTCTCAGCTGTACAGATTCACCCAGGTTACCCAGAGGCAGGGCTCACATATCTGGTCAGTTCCCCTTCACATTGTGGTTTACGAGTAGGTTTGTAGCCACCCATTACTGGGTTTGCAGGTAGGGGTAGTATGGGCACACATCAGAATTTCAGACTTCACACACTCCATGGTGTCCATGTTTCTTCACCCCCCCACTCTGTTATTCTAGCCTCTTCCTAACATTATGTGAGTGATATCTGAGAAGTATCCCTATAGTTATCACTTCATCCCAGCAGTATTTATAGGTTGGTCCACAGTTCATGCAGTAGGACATGGTGGGCATTCTACTGGGATTTGTCAACATGGCCTTGCATTTGTGTTATGTGGACTGTGTTATGTTGTTAGTCAGGACCCTATGAGATAACATACATTGGCAGTACAGGTGAGGCACACGCCTTTGACAGAGGACTGTAGGGCATTTGGTAGTGATGCAGGCCGTCTGTAGCAGGCCAGTGCATTCTGTCACTCCTACAGTCCCAGGCTTTGAGCCACTGGATTTCCCTGGGTGACAGGGTAAGTGTGTGAGGTGCTAATGGCAATAGTTCCTGTCCATATTAATCCATTGTTCGGGATGCTGGCAGGGTGCTGCTTACAGATAGGGATACACCTGCATGGGACACCTCTTTAGCATGCTGCATTCTGTGGGTATTTCCATACAGAAGTGGGGTCATACTGTACTCATTCCCAACAGCAGGGTTATGATCTGTGATAAACCTGTGGCTGATGGTGGGATGAGTTGAATGCATGTGTGATATGGAAGCTTCTTGCAGCTGACTCACAGATATACCTGGGACATTCCCCTTATGCTGCTTTGTGCAGGGACATAGGCATTCTCTCATTACTTCATAACTGTGTCTTTTGTGGTCTGCCAGTGAATGGCCAGACTACATCAGTATTACAGACTACACAGACAACTAATGTGCTGCTAACTTGTATGTACAATTCCAAAGGTGTGTGCAGCTGACAGTTACATTTTATGTATTCTGTCTAGCATATTTTCACTTGTGTACTATGTGTATGTCTGGGCCCACATTCATGCCATGTCCATCTTTTAGATGTTGACAAATATTGACATTTGAACAATGACTATGGATTACTGCTGAATTGGGTTTTGCTGGGATGTATTCTGGTTGGCACTGCGGTTGTCAGAACATGGTCCTGTCATTAACAGTACTGGCCATAGCCCACTGGGACACAGCCCTCCATGCCTACATGCTGACCACTTCCACACAATGTACAACACACAACCTAGCACACAGAGCCCTGCATATTGTACACATGCAACAATCTATCCTGTAAATTGGGCCAGCTCAGGTAATCTGTGCTCCACTGTTATTAAACCAACATATACATGTTACTGCATTTCGACATAGGATTGTGGGGGGGGGCACACCTGACAACTGTAAACATCTGCTATGACTGTACTGGTATTTCATGTACACTGTTGTCTTCCATTTCATTTTCTATTCTGACCTATCATGCAGACTAGAGGCATATCAGTAGAGTACAGATCTTTGGTTTTATTGACCTACATTTCAGTTTTAGACTACTTACCCTTCAGAACTAACATACAACTGCCAGACCTGTTGTAGTCTGTCTGTGTAGATCTGGAGGGTGGCTGTTCACCATTGCCATCAATTGGAGGCCTTAGCGCAGCCTTTCTTTATGGTCATATGCAACTGTCCTGCTGGCTGAGGCTGTTGTTGGGTATGTGAGCCTCACTGGCATGCATGCATGTGTCCTTATGGACACACATTTGGGCCACCACACTTACTGCAGTGGGATTTGTCACCTTGTCTAGTACTGCCCAGTATGTTGACACCAGTATTTGTTATGGATTTCATGCTGCTCATATAGGTGTCCACTATCGGTTGCCATCCCATTCAGCCACCCGATTCCCTTGCATGCTCATGTCCACACCATAGCTACAACTAGCAGAACATACTACTCCATTCAGCAATTGGTAGGAAGAGTGACTTACCTTGTGGCTGTGCCAGTACTGAGGATGGTGCTGGAGAGCTGACTATGTTGGATGCGCATAGTAGACTCCCTATAAATGGCAAAGCACAGGTAGTGTCATGTTTGGCATCCCTTTTACTGTATGTGCGAGTGAGAGTGAGGTGTAATTCCCTGGGTTCCTACCGTGTCAGTGTATGTGCTATGCGCTGCCTCTTTGCCAAAGCCTGGGCATACTGGTCACGCATCCTTCTGCCTACATGGGAAGGCTCAGGTTGTTCCTCTTCCGAGTCCCTCTGTGCCTGTGCTGGCCTTGGCAATGGTGGGGGGCTGTGTGGCCCTGCCCCAGTCTGTTCCTGCTGCAGCTGTTTCCACAGGATCATACTGTGTAGCATGGCACATACAATGAAAATTTGTATACATGTAGCTGGAGAGTACTGCAAGGCTCCACCAGATATGTCCAGGCACCGGAACCATGACTTGAGCATCCCAAACACACTCTCTATTGTGATTCTGGTTTGTGCGTGGGCCTCATTATAGAGTTCTTGTTCGGGTGTGAGTGCATTTCTAATGGGTGTCATCAGCCATGGCTCCAGTATGTAACCAGCATCCCCCACTAGGTGGCCATATGGGATGTCCCCACTGGCAAATCTTTGTTACAGCTGTGCCATATGCCAGATGTGGAAGTCATGATAGCTTGCATGGCTGCCAGCAAACATATTCATTATAAGCCCTGGACATCACACACAACCTGGCAGTTGATGGAGGAGAAGCCCTTGCGATTTATGTAGACCCTACCCTGCTCACTGGGTGGTGCTTTGATGTATATGTGCTTGCAGTCTATACCTCAGGGTATTCTGCTATTTGGTGGAAGAGATACATATTGCTGCTCAACGCCTCATGGGTGTTGAAAAAATATATGTGCTCACCGGCATGTGCTGACATGGTAGGAACTGGTGGAGTACCCTGGATGCTGATGTCTGTGAGATCCCCATGATATCCCCAGTTGGCCTTTGGAAATTACCTGTGGCTAGAATTCTTAAGCCTACACATACTTTGGTATCCACTCGATGGGTTCCCCTCTGTTGGCTCTGTGTGTGAGGTGTGGCCGGCACAGCTCAACTATTTGCTGTAGGATGTCCCTGTCCACCCTATAGTGCTCCACTATCTCCAGCTCATGTAGGCCCTGGTCAGGTACCCTGGGTCTGTACACTCTTCTCCTTCTCCTCACTGTAAGTTGGTTATCAGCATTCTCATCCTCACCACCCTCAGCCTCTTCCACATATTGATATATGAGAGCAACAGCAGCCCCTATCATTTTGTTAGTTTTGTCAGGTAAAATTTCCCTGTCTGTGTATACTGGTGGTTTAGAGTTTGTGGGAAAAACCAGAGGGAAAGGTGTTTGCATAGTTTATAGTAGTGTGCTGGGCTGCTGCCTGTGTAATTGGCTGATCCTGATACATTTCACCAGCCAGCTATGCTAGTTCTCCTTGATTACCTTTCTACTGCTGTTTTCCCTTCCCATTGCCTTCCTGTTTAAGCCCTGAGGTGCGCCGTGCATATCCAGTGCTCAGATGTGAACAGAGCTGCTATTTCCTGTTTTTTTTTTTTTTAAAACCTGATGCATGGTGGGCAGACCCGTTTAGGCGATGTAAACACTGCTAGGCAGCCTCAGACACACACACCCCCTTTCTTAGTTGTGCTTAGCTAAGGGCAAGCATGGGCCACAGAGCTCCAATAAGCTTACAGCATGCATGACACTTTGCTTATGAGGTGATCTACCCCTTATGCTTATACCATGGTGTTGCAGCACCTACATGGTTGGGTGCAAGCTAACAGTAAGGGGAAATCTGTGATTCAGTATCAATCCCCTCATTTGCATAAAACTGACTGCTAATGCATGGTTATATATACCTGACACTCAGTATTCCCCCTTAGCAACCACTATTCCATGGTATTGTTGTCTTATGCATGCCATTGACTATTATGGCAGAATGCTGATTTTGGTTTAAAAGCTTATTTCCAACTTTGTTTTCTTATTTTCAGGCCGATCCCGTTTGCGCACCACTGCCCTATGCTTAAACGGCCAAAATTGGCCAAAAAAAATAAAAGTTATTTTTTATAATTTTGTAACTTTTTACCATGCCAATGGCCATGTATTTGGCCATTGGCATGTCTACTACATTAGATACATGTTTTCTTTGGAGCTGTCATGCCTCCGTTTTGTAATTTGCAGAAATGTATTCGGTTAGTAGCCGAATACATTTCTGCAGGTTACACTATTCCTGCACAGACGCCTGCCTGCTTCCTGGATCACTAATTCACCTCATTTGCATGGTTTTCACCTGCAAATGGGGGTAATTAGCATACAGGAGCGGTGTCCATGCAGTAATAGTGTAGGAGCGCTCATGCACGTCTCAGGAGCTCGTTTCTGGATCGCTAATTGGCCATATTGCTTACAGCAGCTCTTGCACTATTCCTGCACACCATGCAGAGCTTGGTGAATCCTGGGGATAATCATATTGTTCAGATAATCTACAAATTTAAAAGGAGAAAAATTCTGAATGTTGCAAGTTTGTATAACATACCCCATTAATAAACTTCAGTGTGCATAAAGTCTTCATTCCCCTTACTATGCACACAGTCTAAAGAATACAGTTATCTGTACTGCTAGTTTGTGCAACTTGTTTAGTAAATAACTGCCATATGTACAAATTATTTTTTGCCTTATTTTGCATATGGTTTAAAGGAGATGCATTTCCCCTTCTAGAATTTTGTATAAGTCTATTAAGTTAAAAAAATGCTGTAGTATAAAATCCTTTTTTTTACTGAACGTACTGATAAGGACTCATATTGTTAGATCAACTACTTAGTTTAAAGGAGAACAGTTCATTTTGCTACAAGTTTGTGTAACCAGTTTAATTAATAATTACATGGGTAAAGTCATCCATTACCTTATTTTATGCATTGTCTAAAAGGGATAGTTTTTCTATTGCTATACTTTGATATTCATTTAGATAGTAACATCTGTGTATTTAAAGCCCTTTTACCTGAATTTACTGATATTTGCTATATTTTATGCATTTGTGTAGCCTGTATTACTGCCAAGCCACCCATCCAATGATGCTGTTGCTTATCATCATAGGTTGAGTAATTCATTGATATACTTTTCCATCTTTTTTAGGATTGTTTGCAGGTAATTGATGGGTACTGATCATGTCATCCATAGTAGTTGTTCTCTTTCATGCTATTTTGATTAAATAGAAACATAACAACTTTCAATTTACCTGCTGCAAATCATAACATATGGAGTTTTGGAAATCTAAAAAAATAGATGACCCTACTAAAACAAAATTTTAATCTGAATGCATAGGATGCTATGTTTCTGTTAAAAAAATGAAAATGCATGTCTAACAAGTTATGCTCAAATTGCAGACAAACTGAAAAAACTTTAATAGGCATGCATCATTTTCATTTTTCTGGTAAATGTCCCCAGAAAGAAAGGAAAACAGGAGAGGGTAGAGAGGAGGTTCCCTGCATTGCCACTAATAATATACTAAATGTTTTAGAGTGTTTTACTGACATTAGAAATTGCCATGAGGATAAAAGCATAGCAAATGCTTGTCTGACTAAACCTTTACTGATGGAAGACAATAGCTTACTATAGCTGAATAATAGTGAAATATATATTATCTATATATAAAGTATAAATGGCAATTTATATCAAAGATTGTATAATAACCATTCTGGAGTATTACACCACTAAAGCTCTCTAATACCAGCAAGCCAAGAGGAATGTAGACAAACAAACAAAAATGGCATTTATCAACCACCCATTGACTTAAAAGTTATTAGTAACACTATTGATGGTAAAGCCAATGTTACAAATGAGGTCTGAGTCAATTTGTATATCAAAGAAAATTAAGAAAAGAAAAAAAAGACCGATTACAATCAGAGAAGGTGTCTAAAAAATGTGAATAGAATGGCTCTGGGTGGAGTAAACGTGGAATTCTCTGATGTAAATCTGAGATTAGTGAAGTGTCAAGATATCATGACAACATTTTAGATAAAACAACAAAAGTGGACTCACTCTCACCATTGCCTGAGACATCTAAACATATTGACAAAATTGTAATTTTAGATGACTCAGTGTTAAAGCTAATTGCAAGGATGTTGTATAAAACAGATGCATTTCAATTTAGCCTGTCATCCCTACCTGGAAGGAAACGGGTCTATATCATGTTATCGAACTCTTAAAAGTTCGAACGTCATATGGTCGACACCATATGATCGAACTTTTAAAAGTTTGAACATTTCAAATGAGATCTCCATACAGTGCAGAATGGGAAGATTTCCCTTTTCTGCACTGTAGTGCAATCTCGGAGTTGGTATATTTAAAGAGTGGGGGTGTAGGGAGTGCTGGGGGGCTTGCCCCCCTGCTTAAACCATTCAGGTAGGTTTTTTATTTGGTTTATTTTTTTTATTACATTTTTGAACTTTTAAAAGTTCAATCATATGGTGTCGAGCATATGACTTTCAAACTTTAAAAAGTTTGATTATGTAATATAGACACGAGGAAACTAACTGAGATCCCAACTTTATTGTATATACCTTTACTGGAACATTATCAATATATAATAAAACATGCAGGTACAAGTGACTTGCATTCAACACCTATGAACACTATTGAAAAGGAACATATTAGAAATAGTGGAATATCTTGTAGGAAGACAAATTAAGTTTGTTCTATGTGAAAGCAATCTGGTTTCATGTTGGAAAGAGTATTCCTTTACAAAAGCACATCATTTTAACATGTGTTTCAGAGAATTACATACTATTTATAATACAGGCTTGAACAGTTATTGGGAAATTTGGGTCTAAGATGCATGTATGTTTGCCAGGAATATCATCCATTTAAATCATAATGGATTAGGCTATGTGACTGAGAAAATTCCTAAATATACCAAGCTATTTTTTAGAGAATGTTGGAAAAATAGACTACTTTCCAGTTACAGCAAAGATACCTCATAATATTATAAAACTATATTACTACAATGCCCAAAGTCTGGGGATAAAATATAACAAACTTTGCAGTTTTTGATACATGCAGTTCATTTTAAAATAACTGCCACTGTAGAATCTTGGAAGAGATGTCTGTTTCCATGGCTTTGAAAAGTATGAGAATCTCAAAGAAAACTCAAGAAGGATTGGACTAATATTTTGCCTTCACAAAACTCTGCCCTCATTCTTGGTTAAGATTGGCAAAACATAAATAAAAAAAAAATGTGTAGCTGTTAAAATTCCTGTAATGATTAAAAATGGCAATTTGCATTTAATTTTAAAAGGAGATATGATATGATACCTAAGGAAAGCTGGTGGTGGAATGCAGAAGTCCAGGAAGTCATCAAAAGAAAAAAGGAGTGCAGGAAGAAGTGGGAGATAGAAAAGACTGACCAGGCTAGGAAGGACTACTGGTTGGCTAACAAAGAAGCTAAGGAAGAAGTTGCAATAGCAAAAAATAGGGCATTGGAGGCACTCTATCAACTTCTGGAAAGTGACTCAGTAAGGGGCACAAAGAAACGATATCAGCTTGCAAGGCAAAGACAGAAAGATAAAGAAGATAGTCAGACACCCTTCATAAAGGATGCCAGCAACAACCTGCTCACCAGTCCACAGGACATCAAAGGCAGATGAAGGAGTATTTCCAGCAGCTTCTGAATGAAGAAAACCCCACAGAAGCTGTACTGCCCCAGACAAAGCCTACAATGAGACAAGAAGAGGAGCCCACCCTAGAAGAAGTAAGAACAGCACTAAGGAAAATGAAGTCAGGGAAAGCAGCAGGCTCAGATGAGGTCACAGCAGATATGATAAAGATGCTGGGTGAGATAAGGGAGAAATGGCTCCTGAGGGTACTAATAGCAGTGTGGAGAGAAAGGCGTATCCCAGATGACTGGAGAATAAGCATACTCATGCTGGTGTACAAGAACAAAGGGAACATTCACAACTGAGGGCAGTACAGAAGCATCAACCCACTATCACATTGCATGAAAGTTCTGGACAGGGTGATTGACAAATTGATATGCAGAGTAGTAGAATGTAATATGAGAGATGAGCAGTTTGGATTCAGATCAGGATGCAGCACAACTGACCCGATGTTTGCAGTGAGACAAATACTTGAGAATAAGCTAGAGATGAGCAGAGAGACTCCAACTGGGCATTACTAGACTTGCAGAAAGCATATGACAAGGTCCCAAGAAAGCTGATCTGGGCAGTAGTGTGGTGGTTTGAAGTCCCAGAAACATTGGTAGAATTAGTACAGGCTATATACATGGACCCAATGACTCAAGTACGAACAGTGTTCGGCCTCACAGAGGGGTTCCCAGTGGGTGTGGGTGTATAGCAGGGTTCAGCTCTGAGCCCACTGCTGTTCATACTGGTAATGGACTACATTAGCAAACAGGTTGGAGGGAATGGATCAACAAAGCTGCTGTATGCAGATGATGTGGGAGTACAGGCAGACTTTGAGTTACAACTTCAGCAAAGGATTGGAGATTGGAATGCAAATCTGAAGGCACATGGGATGAAACTAAGCATAGATAAAATGGTGGTAAAAAAGTCTTTCGGCTTTTCCCGGTCAGGGGTCGCCACAGCGGAACTCCAGTCCGCTCATGATTGGCAGTGGATTTTATGGTGCCAAGTTGCCAGCCCGATGCCCAATCTTCAATGAAGGCACACCCATTCATGCTCACACCTACCTGCATGTCTTTAACGTCACTCGACCGCAGGGAGGACATGCAGACTCCACACAGAAGGTGCTCCAGCCGAGAATCGAATGGGAGAACCTCTTGCTGTGAGGCGACAACACTAAGCGCTGCACCACCGCGGCTTACATAGATAAGATAGTGGTAATGGCAACAAATTGGGGAAATCAGAAGTAGCTGAGAATAGAGATAGAAGGGAAGATAGTGGAACAGGTAAAAAGCTTCAAGTATCTGGGAAGAGTAGTTGAAAAGGGTAGTCTGAATGAAGAGGCCAAAGCTAGAATCAGAGGGGCTGCAGCCAACTGTCATAGAGTATTAGGTGTAATCTATGACAGAAGAATGCCAAAGAAGCTGAAAAGTAAGGTGTACAAGACACTGGTGCGACCAGTACTACTGTATGGTACAGAAACCTGAGCAGTAAAGCAGAACAGTTGAAGAAGCTAGAGGTGATGGAAATGAAGTGCCTGAGAAAGGTGGTAGGATACATACTGTGGGACAGACGAAGAAATGAGGACATAAGAGCAGAATCCAAAGTAGCTCCAATTGCAGAAAAGATCAAAGAGAACAGATTACGGTAGTTTGGGCACATGTGTAGAAAAGCAGAAGACAATATGTTAATGAAGATTTGGGACAGACAAGAAGAAGGTAAGAGGAAGCGAGGATGCCCAGCAAAGAGGTGGATGGATTGTGTGGAAGAAGATCTGTGACAGTCAGGCATGAGTGTTGAACAAGGCAGGAGTGTGGCCCTGAATCAAGAGAGTTTAGTTATTTATTTTATTTATTTTATTTTACATTTGTTGACTGGGCTGGTCCAGCTGGATATATTTCCATTTTCAGTAGAGGCCCGGGGAGAAAAGCTCCACGTATAAACCACCACCAAACAATAAATGTTTACAATATACAAGAAAGGTATTACAATTTAAATTATGGGAAGACTATGAGACACACTACATTAATACATAATACACCTACAGATCATTTTACAGTATGAATATCTAGGGCAACCCCAAGACATTATTAGAATGCATTTAAATCCTTGGTTATTCTAGTTTACTCCAGACAGTTACTATTTCCAAGGGGTTAAACAGTAACAGTAGAAAAAGGAGGAAGTATAAAGAAATGGCAGGAATACTACCTTCAGGATACATTCATAGCCAAGTAGTAGAGATAGCTTATAGGTGCCTAAGTAGTAGAGATAGCTTATAGGTGCTACTACTTCAGAGGAGTAGACAGGAAAAAGTGGAGGAAAGTAGGAAGTCAAGAGATAACAGCAGAGAAATCCAGAGGATTAGTCTAGGTAACAGCAAGGGCATAGCCAGTGAGTTTTAAGGTGTTTCTTAAGACTTTGTTTAAAGAGAGGAAGGGAGGAAAGTGAGGTTAGGTCAGATGGCAAGAGGTTCAATTGTTTTCCAGCGGTATTGGAGAACAGTGAGTCCCCAGCCAAGTTGTTAGACTTGGTGGTACTAGCTAGAAGTTTATTGGAAGAGCGTAAGGAATTAAGATTTCTATAGGGTGCTATAAGGTTGTTGAGTATCGGTGTGTTGTTGGGTTGGTAAAAAAATCTTATGAACAATGGTAAATTGGGAAAGTATCAGAAGGTTTTTTAGTTTGAGCCAGACTAGCTAGTGAAGGTTAAGACAGTGGTGAGTTCTATATGGGTTTCCAGTGGCAAATCTAGCAATACTATTATAGGAGTTGGCTAGTTTAGTAAGATTATTTTTTTTAGATTAGTGTATATGGGTGCAGCATACAGAAAAGTTGAAATTAGATGGGAGTGGGTAATAGCAGTTCTGGCTGTTGGAGTTAAGCAAGGTTTTATCCTGTATAGGGAGCCCAGTTTTTTATTAACAGATTTAATGGTGTTATTAATGTGATTATCAAAGGTGAGGTTATTATCAATTGTGATTACTAATAGTTTGGTGGAAGAGTCGGGGGATATAAGGGTGCCATTATTGGATTGGATGGAGAAATCTATGGGGGAGGACTTACTGTTTGTTGTAAACAGTAGTAGCTTGGCCTTTTGGCGTTCAAAAGAAGGCACCATTTCAAGAACCATGCCTTTACTGTGTTGAAAGCTGTCTGGGTTAAAGATTGAAGTTCAGATATAGAGTTGGCAGAGCATATGATCGTAGAATCGTCAGCATATTGTATACAGGTGGCTTGAGGAATAGCTGTTTGAAGGTCATTGATGAATAAAGAGAAAAGAAGAGGGCCAAGAATAGAGCCCTGAGGGACTCCAAGGGAGATAGGCAGGTGAGATGATAGTTGATTCTCCCAAAGAACTGCTTGCTGTCTATTACTAAGGTAAGACTTGAACCAGAGAATTGCTTTGGCATCAAGAGAGAGGGATGACGGAGTGTTTATGAGTTGGGGGTGGTTAACCATATCAAAGGCTTTAGACAGGTCGATGAAGAGTGCTGATGAGAGGGTGCTATTATTACATTTGTTATTAATGGTGTTAGTGAAGGATAGGAGAGCTGAGGTGGTACTATGAAAAGGCCTGAAGCCATGCTGACACTTTGCTAGAATGTTATGTTGAATTAAGTAGTCCATTAGCTGATGGTGAATACATTTTTCCATAATCTTGGCTAATGGTGAAAGGAGAGCTATAGGCCTGTAGTTAGAATAGTCATTAGAGTTACCTCCTTTGTGTAAGGGAATAATGTGGGAGATTTTCCAGAGATCTGGAATGGTTCCTTCAATTATGGTACGGTTTATCGGGGTGGATATAGGATAGGTGACTACTTTAGCTGCTTGCTGTAGGTATTCAGATGGTAACTCTTTGGCAGAGGGGGTACAAGGCTTAAGTTTGTGGATAAGTTTTTGGATGTAAGAGGTAGAGATGGGTTGTAGTTGGAATGTTGGCCGAGTATCAGGTGGGGAGTTAGGTAGATCTGAGTTGTCTGAGGCAAGTTGACTGGCTAGAGTTTGTATGGTGTCTGTGAAGAAGGTATTAAAGGCATTGGCAGTTTGATGGGAGGTATTGTTTTCTGACCCTAGAGGGGAAGGAGTGCTAGAGTGGCCAGGACGAAGGAGGTTATTTAAGCTTACCCAGAATTTGTGTGGATTATTGTGGTGAATTTGCTGCAGTTTACAATAGTAGATTGTTTTGTCAGAGAGAATGGCTTTTTTGTAAGCATTTCTCAACTGTCTAAAGGTTTGTTGTTCTGAGGTATTTCTGGTTGCTCTCCACTTAGCCTGGGATTTATTTCTAAGTAATATTTTTTGTCTGGTATCTTTTGAGAGCCAGGGGGAAGGTTTGGATTTTATTCTAATAGATCGTTTAGGTGCATGCCTGTCGAAGATTGTTAAGAATTTGTTATTGAAATATATAACAGCTTCTTCAAGAGGGAGAGTTTTTAGAGGGTTCCAGTCACAGGCACTAAGTTCCATTAGAAATAATACAGGCTTAAAGTTTTTCTTGGTTCGAGAATTCCTATAGTTGGGGGCATTGGTAATGTCATTCTTTTGTCTTATGATGTAAGTAAGCATGTGATCACTTACATCATCAGGCAAGGTTCGTACTTTATAAGTATGTTCTTGTTTATTGATTAGTATCCAGTTTAGTATAGTTTCTTTATTGTTTGGTTTGTTAATTCTAGTGGTGGTGGTGATTGTTTGGTTAAAGCCATGCAAATTAATATGAGAAGAAGGATTATCTGTACTGATACTATTCCAGTCAGTATTGAAATCGCCTAGAATAATAGTTTCTTGTGGGTAAGTAGTAGATATCCAGCATAGGGTATCCTCTATTGTAGTAATGTTATTACCTGGGGGTAAGTAGATACAGATTATGTATAGTGCTTTGCTGGGGTTGAGTTGAAATCTAGTGATTGAGTTCAACTTTACTATCTTGAGGTGGGTTATAAGGTATAGAGGAGATGTGTAGTTCATTTCTATACAGTAGGGCTACTCCTCTCCCTTTGCATTTTACTCTGTCGTGTCTCAGTATATTGTACCCTGGGGGGATTATATCATTATCCTTCATTGTGGGTTTTAACCAGGTTTCTGTAAGACAGAGGATGTCAAAGGAGTGAATATCAAGAAGGGCATGGAGATGTGCAACTTTGTTGTTAATACTGCGGATATTGAGATGACCTATTAGTAAGAAGTTAGAGAGACTGGTCTGGGTAGTAAGGGTGTTGGGAGAGGTACTAAGAATAGGTATAGTAGAGAGATTAGAAGGGCCTGGGTTAGGGTGGATGTCACCATCTTTTAAGGTGGGGGATTTTAGTGCAGAAAGTAGGTTAGAATTAAGGCTAGGTAGATATTTCAATTTTTTTACTGTGGGGTGGTTTAATTTCATGGGTGTAAGTGGATATTTAGCTAGCAAGTAGCAGGAAGTGGAGCTGATATTTATTTGGGGATGGGTAAGGGCATTGTTATATATAGTTGTTTGTTTAGGAGAGTAGTTGAGGTAGTAGTAATTCACCTTTTCAAAAGAGGTGAGGAGATAGGTAGTGGTGAGGATAGGTATAAGAGTGGCTAAGAGTATTACCAAGGATAGTATAGTTTTAGTTGTTGTAGACATATTACTAAGTAAATGTGTACTGTTACTGCCAGGCTGGGCTAGAATGCAATAGTATCAGATAAAAAGTTAAGCTAGGGTAGTAGAGAAGAGAAATGCTATAGGTAGAGAAGTTTTCTTCAAGCAGTATATACGTAGGTAGAGTAGTAACGAATGAGAAATGGAAAGGGTAAAGAAGTTGTTTAATGCTAAGGTAGGAGAGCAGTGATGAAGAGCTTGTATGGGTAGAGAATTTGTTTAAGGTAGTACTGAGTTAAGGTAGGGTAGTAAAGAAGAAAAAATGCTAAGGGTGGAGAGGCTGATGAAAGTATTATAGGTAGGTGAAGTAAGAGACAGAGTAATGGAAAAGCTATAAAAGGATGGGTGTGGCTAAGGTGAACTGACTTGAGCCTGGAATAGGTTGGATAGGAGAGAGGGTGTGGTTTTAGGAAGTATAAGGTTAGGACCCCTGGGGGTGGGTGGGAATTGGGGGTAAGGTAGGGGAGCGGAGTGAGCCCGTAGGGCGAATGGAGTGGGTAGAGCAAAGAGGTGCTGAGAGGTAATCAGTTTTACAGTGAGACTGTAATTTACAAAACGTTTAGTAGGTATGTGGCACTTCTTTGAGACACTAATTCCTGTGAAATACTGGTGGAGTCCTTTTTGTTTACTTATTATGGGAGAAGGAATAAGAAGCAGTAATATAGCAGCAATTTTTAGTTAAGGTAAGTTAGTTTCTAGCTCTTCTATCTTACTGCTTAACTGACTTATAGGTTAAAGTCTTCTATTTCCTTTCAGGGGGGGTTAGCTATGTATAAAATCAAACTTGGATAGCTGAAAATAGGTTCATACAGCAACTCTAGAGAAGTTTAGTATACAGGTAAGATACAGGGATTACAAGCTGTGTACTTTTCTGCCCTCTAGTGGCAAACAAAGGAAACTACACATAATCTTAGAACAAGTTTGTGAAAAAGGGGGGAGAAGAGTGGGTTGGATGGCCTCGGGGTAGGTCCACGGGTGTGCTGATCCAACAAAAGGAATATGATAAACAATATAATATGTTAGAGTTACAGTAAAAATCAGTAGGTTATCACCTACGCAATGAGGCAGTAGGAAGCACTTCTAGGTAGTCCAGGGTAGGTTCTACTGATAGGGTATTCTTTCAGTTCAGTTGGGAAGTTCTTTAGATGCACTAGGTAGCTATTGGAAAGATAGCCCGTGTCACAGCACAAGGCTTCAAGCTGTAAGAGAAAAAAGAGAAAACTGAGAAAACTATGAAGAATGCCTGGTTGATGTCCTTGCAGTAGAGGGAAAGAGAGGTGGTGAGGTAGTGTGGAAGTAAGTAACTGAGTGAAGTAAAAGAATCACTAGAGTTTAACACTAGTGGACAGAATATAGACTCTAAAACAGTAAAACGGAGGCACATAAATGACAAAATAAATTGAATAAAACACACATCATTCTTAGTTGGTAAGAGAGTTGGCAACAGTTAACACGATACCCCAACCCCATGTAGAAAAATGGGGAAAAGGGGGTTGATGATGACATGATATAGACCCAAAAAACACATTGCAATTAGGGTTGCAACCTCCTGCAATGCTGAAAACCAAACTGAAGCTACGCCCCAGCACTACCTGTGACTCCACCCAGACCCAACCCATCTCCATCCTCATCTATGCCCATTTTATGATGAAAATACATAAGTCATTAGGGCAGAATGTCCCTTTTAGTCCATTTTTATGTACCTAATCTATGTTGCGTTACTCCTTTTTGTTGTTGCTGTTGTTTTAGAGTATCACGGATTCTATGGCATTGCTGTAGCAATGCTCTTTTGTAAAAAAAAAAGACCGTGCTTGCTTTTTTAACTAACTCCAGCATTCTGTCCATGCTTCTAAACAGAATACTGAAGTCAGTACAGTCCTTTTCGGGCTACCAGTGAATCATTCTGATTTCCAGATAGTCCAGAAAAATACTGGATAAGTGGAAAGCCTAATTGCAATTACTTATTAAATCTCTGTGATGTTAATAACACGCTATTGATGGGAGATTTTAGATAGCTAATGAATGACTGGAATAGTCATCACACTAGCACATGTTATTCTAAAGAATTTATTGCTGTCCTTTCTTTCCACAACCTCTGTCAGTTAGTTAACAGTACAACTAGAAGGAATAATGTATTACACTTAATCCTAGCTAACAACTTCAGTATAAAGGATCAGTAACTGTTCTGCAAACAAAATGCTGATTCTTATATTATTCTGTCATATTCTAGAACTGACCTCCCACTTAACAAAGTATCACTTTCCCTTAAACTACATTACCACAGCCCCAACCTCCAGCCTTTGACTTAAACTAGACAGTTATAATAACTATTCAAATATATTTCCTACACTCTTCAATCACTCCACTGCTCCTACAGAATACTTCACTGTGACCCCTTCCTCAGAACAAAACATCCTCTCATACCCACTCTTAAGAATTATTTCAAAGTTTAGCTTCAGAACTCAAAGATTCAGCAGTGTACAGACATATACCCAAACCCTGGCCCTACAAATCTAAACTCAAACCTCAATACCACCAATTCCTGCAAGCACTATAACAGCCTAAATAACTCCCCTACTTCAGTTACAAGCCATCCCTCATCTAATGTATCCTTTACTCGTTATACAAAGACATTTTCCACTCAGTCCAGTTCCTATTCACAGGCACATGATTCTCCCACTCCATCAAGCACAAGTCTAGCCAAAAACTAAGTCTGGTAACATTAAATCTTCATAGTACTTATAATAAAACTATAGACCCACATGCTTGGGTATCACTAAATTCCCCATATATCCTTGCCATCACTGAAACATGGTTTAAATCCAAAATGAAAGAATACAGAAATACTACCTCCAGGTTATAACATTATGAGGACTGACTGACTCCACAAAAAAGGAAACAGTGTTGCCCTGCTGTACCCCAGTTCCTATAGCCTCTCCTCCTATTCCAGTTTCATCCCCAAATTTTACTCAGCCAAAATACTTATAACACTTTTAAAGCTAAACTCTAAAAACCCTCTGTAGTGTTGTACTCTACAATCTCCTGGAAACAACATACCCATACTTAAAGAATGTATCTCCTAGTCTAGTACTATAATGAAAAACATAATTTTGGGAATGCTAGTACTGACTAGCAAAATGTAACCTCTAACAGTCCCTCATTCTGCATAAATCTATTTGGTCTGACTCAATTAATCACTACACATTAGATGCAACAAAAGCAATAGGGGCACAAGTCTTGATTGTACTTTAGTCTCAGGCAGTTGAACTTATTCTAATTCCCTAAGTGACAATCTCCATGCATGCGCCCACAGAGGTAGTACTCAACACCCCATACCCACTAACTTAAACCAACCAAGAATCTCACAAAATTTAACAAAGACTTATTCAACTGAATCTTAAGGTCCTTCAACTGGTCTGTACTAAAAACTCTCTCATTATAGGTTCATAGGTTCATAGGTAGGTACTAGGCTATTGACCCAAGGGTCTACGTAAGTCTAGCCAACAAGGTTCACCCAAGAAAGTTATTTTCCTGTGCCACTGTCGAGCAGACACAGAAGTGATCCCCGGGGTGTATTTCCTATTTCCCATCCACTCATCAAGATTTTTCTTGAAGAGTGCTAATGAAGAACTTTGCTTGACATAGATGGGTAGCCTTTTCCAGAGTATGGGAAGTCTCTGGGATAGGTATCTATCCCTCCAGCATGTCCTGTTTATTGTTGTGACAAGCTTTAGGTCCCTAGAGTGTGTAGCTCGGAGGGATTGAGATTTCTTTAGGTGTAGCATGTCCAACAGCTCTGGGTTTGACATAGCTTTATATGTTAGGCAGAGATCAGCTCTGAGTAGGCGATATGCTATGGAGTAAAGCTGGAGTTTTTTGAGGTGGTCAGTGTAGGGAATTTGTTTGAGTCTGGTAATCCTCTTTATGAGGGACTTCTGTGGCCTTTCCAGCTGCTGCAGATGTCTTGTGAGGTACATTCCAAAAGGGCCATTGTACTCTATAGTGGGTCTAATGAGGGTCAAGTAGAGGGGAACGATGACCTCTTTTTTCCTGGATGAGAACCCTTTTATGATGAGGTGTGGCACGTAGAAGGACTTCCTGACTACTGTGGCGATGTGACTATCAAAGAATAGACTATTGTCCACCTGGGTCCCAAGGTCTCTTATTACACATTCGGTGTTAAGTAGATTGCTGCCTATGTGGTAGTTCATGGGTACAGAGTTTTTACCAAAGGGGATGACACTGCACTTTTTGGCATTGAGCTTGAGGCCATGGCTCTGACACCAGGCATCTGTCTCAGAGAGGCCCTTTTGTAGGATGATCACATCATTTGGGGACTTGACTATGGCTCCTAGTTTGCAGTCATCTGCGAACTTCATTAGCCAGAGGTCTTCTGTGTTAGCCTGTACTTCAGAGAAGTAGATACCAAACAGGAGCGGTCCCAGGACGGAACCCTGTGGTACTCCACTTGTCACTGGTTTGAGGTCAGATTTGGAGTCTGCAACTTTTACAGTGTGGGTTCTGTCAGTGAGCCAGTTGGCAACCCATCTTGTGATGTAGGGATTTATGCCTAGTTTATTGAGTTTAGCTATAATTCCAGAATGGGGGATGGTGTCGAAAGCCTTGGCGAGGTCAAGATAGGCTGTGTGAACCACCTTACCCTCATCTATGGCTTTGGTGACTGCCTCAAAGAAGTTGAAAAGGTTCAGGAGGCACGATCTGCCTTTCACAAACCCGAATTGAGTGGGATCCAGAGTTTGGAGGTTACCAATGTCTTTGTTTATGAGTTCCATTATGATACATTCCATGGCTTTGCAGACCAGGCTTGTCAGGCTAATAGGTCTATAGTTCCCAGGATCAGTGGTGGCTCCCCCTTTGTGGAGTGGGATAACTGTTGCTGTGCACCATTCAGTGGGCACAAATCCTGATGCGAGGCTATTATTGAACATAGTGCTTAAGTGGGGAGCCAGTTCATTCTGAAGTTCATGTAAAACGCAGCCTGGGATGTTGTCCGGTTAGATGATGCAGTTACAGCTTTTAATACCTTCCATATTTCTGGATCTGTACAAACTTTTGATACTGTCTCACATAGCAAACTCCCTCAACAGCTGCACCATCTTGGCCTATGCCCTTCTTCACTTCAGTGGTTTAAAAGCTGCCTGTCTCACAGACAGCAAACTGTTAGATGGCAAACATACTTTTTCTCCACTTCTCTCTGTTACAGCTGGTATACTCCAAGGCTCAATTCATTAATAGGTTCATAGGTTGGTACTAGGCTATCGGCCCTAGGGCTTATACAAGCCTAGCCAAATGATCTCTTTGTACCACCTCTATAATGATCTCTATCTCTTCCTGGCAAGCATCACTTATACACTATGCTGATGATTCAGCACTAATATGCTCATCTGACACTCTGGGTCATCATACAAGAAGCCTCAAACTCTCTTGAAAACTGGCTTCACAATGGCCCCAAAAACAAAACTACTCATATCCCTCTCCAAAGCACACCTGAAGGAGAAATCCAGCTTCAAAAATGTTCTAAATTAACTGCAGAGATAGAAATTTTATCCCATACAAAACTGCTTGGTGTGATAACTGATGATAACCTCAGATTTGTACTCCACATTCAGTATATATATATATATATATATATATATATATATATATATATATATATATATATATATATATAATATATATACATAAAACAGTCACCGGAAACTTTGCTTTATAGATATAAAAACTTTCTTACTAACTCTGCTGACACCACCCTAGCAACCACGTACCTACTTCCTTCACTGTTATATGATGGCCCTATCCTTGCCAACTTGCAGGTGTGCATACCTCTCAACCTCTTACCACAAAAAATCTGGAAAAAAAGTATGCTGGTACAAAGGCCCAAAAATAGGGACACGTTTTAAATATTGTTCTTATAAACTTGGAAACTTTCTATAACAATTGGTTTTGCTTTAGGATACATTTTATGAAAGATATTAAGTGTGGAATTCAAATAGCTGTCACTGTTTAGTAACTTCAGTCCTCAGATTTGCCAGAAAACCACAAAATTTATGAGGAACAGACTGAAAATATGAGGCAAAACTCTGGACATTTTGTAAAAATCTAGACAGTTGTGAGGTATGCAGGTATCTGTTAAAAGTAAACTTAAAATATGCTACAGCAAAGCTGCTAAATTTGCTGACAATAAATAATTTATTTATTTTATTTATTTATTTTATTTTACATTTGTTGACCTGGCTAGTCTGGCTGGATACATGTCCATTTTCAGCAGAGGCCCGAGGAGAAAAGCTCCACTAAATACTAAGTACATTACCAATAAACATTACTGTTAAGAAATAATAAAAACTGGAAGTCATAACAACATACAGAATGAAAGATAATTTCAAAGAGAAACAAGTTTACAATAAGCAGTTCATTACATATTAGCAATTGTACATAAAATGTACATAATTAGATTAGAACAGTAAAAGGAGGAGAAATCAGACAGGTAGTGAAGAGAAGAGTAAAGCAGAAATAGAGTATGAGAAAAAGGTTAGTCAGGTGTACTGCAGGAACAAAGCCAATGATTGAGGTAGTACAGTTTAATTTTCTGTTTGAATTGTGGTAGGGATGTAGTCAAAGTTATGTCACTAGGTAAGAGATTCCAGCATCTACCTATAGTGTTAGTGAATAGAGAACCACCTGCTGTGTTGTTTACCTTTATTGATTTTGCCATGAGTTTACTAGAGGAGCGAAGTGAGTTAAGATTGTTGTAAGGGATTAGAAGTTGAGAGAGTATTGGGGTGTTGTCAGGTAGGTGTAATATGTTGTGGGCTATAGTGAGTTGAGGAATTTTTAGGTAGTTTTGAAATTCGAGCCAGCCAAGTTGTTTTAGATTTATACAATGGTGGGTCCTAAAGGGGTTACTAGTGGCGAAGCGAGCTATGTTATTGTAGCAAGTTTCAAGTTTGTTAAGATTATTTTTCTTGAGGTTTGTATAAATGGGGGAAGCATATAGGAGAGTAGATAGGAGATGAGCTTGAGCAATTTTGGTTCTAGTTGCTGCAGCTAGAAAAGGTTTGATACGATATAGGGATCCAATTTTTCTATTAACAACCTTGATGGTGTTGTTAATATGCTGATCGAAGGAAAGAGTATTGTCAATGGTTATTCCTAAAAGTTTAGTAGTAGGATCAGGTGAGATGATAGTGCCATTATTAGAAGAAATGGTAAAGTTTAAAGGGGGGGATCGAGTGGTGGGGGAGAAGAGGAGGAGTTTAGTTTTTTTTGCATTTAGTAGGAGAAACCGTCTAGAAAACCAAGTTTCTACAGAGTTAAAGGTATTTTGGGTCAATGAGCTCAGTTCAGCAGAGGAGGGTGCTGAGCAGATAAGGGTAGAATCATCTGCATATTGTATGCAGGTTGCTTGTGGGATAGCAGTCTGAAGATCGTTAATAAAGAGGGAAAACAGAAGTGGACCCAGAATGGAGCCCTGGGGAACTCCAATGGAAATGGGCAGGAGAGATGAGATATGGTTTTCCCATATTACTGCTTGTTGTCTGTTGTTAAGATAAGATTTAAACCAATTAATGGCTAGTTTGTCACAAGGGAGAGATTCAAGAATACTGTACACATTAGTGCCAAGACCCTTAAATGTTTGAACTGGCTTGAAGTACCCCCTACCTGGACTTCATACAACTAGTTAGTGCCCACAACATCATTTAAAAAGCATGCCTGTCCTGCACTAAGCTCAGTTCTTCCTTCTTATCACCCAAACAGACCCCTTCATTCTAATGATAACTTCTCAGCATCTATAAGCCTCAAAAAGCAATTGGAAATAACGTTTACTGCTATTCTGTTGCCAAAAAATTCGAATTCTATTGCAGAGGCTATTAGAACTGCAACTTGATTCAAAGATGGCCACCATTCTATAGACACTGCAGTTCTACAGCTCTCCAAATACCAGAATTAAAAATCAACCCTGTGGATATACTATAAGATTTAATACACTAATTGGCAGCAATAACTAAGTTACTAGAAGTAAACTTCGCTTTTGAGGAGAAAGAATCTGGAAAAAATAAGCAGAAAAAGCAGGATTGGAAGTGATTACCTGCCTGACTCTGAACAGAGCATCAAACAAAGGATCTATCTAACTTTTATTTGAAGTTTCAGCCTTGGACAAATCTGTTTTATTTTGCCTTATAATGTCAAGAGAAGACAAAAATATGGAAACCACAACTACCAAAACTAAATTATCAGCATTGCAGTCTCCGGAAAAAAAAATCTTTAATTAAAAGACAGAAAACTTTTAAACAACAGGAATCCGCAAAAGCAGAAATCACAAACAAACCGGATTAACCGGCTAGTATGAAGGAAATTAAAGCTGCGCTGTTACCCATTCAAGAAGCCTTAAAAGATTTATCAACTCAGGTGCTTACATTTGGTGCCACATGCAATCAAATTCTGGAAAGGATGGACAAGATAGAAACCAGAATATCCGAAAATGAGGACAAAATAACACTGCTCACTAAAAAAACAGACTCTCATGGTGTGGACATTCAAACTATGCAAAACAAAATTCTGGACCTGGAAGCAAGATCCAGATGGAATAATATAATCATAAGAGGAATTCCAGAAACAATTCAATACAGTGATTTAACTACTACCATTTTACAAATCCTCGAAATAATGTTTAAGGACTCGGACGGTACCAAACAAATTGTTATAGAAAGAGCCCATAGAGCACTCAGAGAATCACAAGCCTCAAATGTACCTAGACCAATCTATGCCAAAATATTGAATTCTCAAGATGTAAGCAAAATACTTCTAACTATTAAAAAGAAGGGTGGATATATTATGTGGCAAGATAACAGAATATCCATGGTACAGGACTTACCAATACAAATAAGACAAGCAAGGCAAATGTTAGCTCCATACTGTAAGTTTCTGATTGAAAAAAACATCAGGTTCCAAATGAAATTTCCTAATACGTTAATCTTTACAGTTGATGGCACCAAATACTCAGTAAATACAAAAAAAGAAGCAAGACTTACCTTTCTGAAGATTTTCAAGTCCCTGCCACCTTCGGAAGCTTGATCAGATCACCTAGGCTTTTTTCAACAACAGACAGACTGGGATCCCATACTTACGATGACCTGAGGCTTTATAACCCTTTGTTTGTTCTTTTTTCTTCAACAGGCCCTTGGAAATCACTTATTTACCTTGTTTTCCGAAGTTCCAGTGCGTCCACGAGGATTTTCTGAAGTTTTATGGCTCCAACGAACTCAAGCAAGTCACGAAGTAGCAGGAAGTCCTTTGGGGAAGGCAGAGGGACTGATTTCAAGGTAGCACATCCGGAGGTCCGTCCGCGTATTCGTTCCCCCATCGCGAACTTGAAAAGAAGAAATCAGGCTCAACAAATAGGAAAAACACCAGGGAACTAGAAGAAACTAACTGGACTTAAAAACGAAGCTTCCTGGACTTATTTTGAGGGTAAATGGCTGCAGTTTACTTAAGGGATCTTTACAGCTATACAGGTAGGATAAATACTGATGTAAAATGTACTGGTTAACATGTTTTCTCTTTCTTAATTAAAAGAATGTAGGGTTGAGCTTTGTTTAATATAATAATATGTTGCTAATAGTATAGTAAGGGCTTAGACAATAAGGGGTTTTAAGGTGGGGATACAGAATAGACTATGGTCCTGAAATGTTTAATGTGTGACATTTTTTTCCCTTTTCTTTTTTCTTTCTCTCTCCTTTTTATTGTAATCTGAAGAGTATCTTTCTATGTACTTACATATGGACATATCTCTTAAGTGAAATGCTTTGTATGTTTACAGTTTATAAGGTTAGTTACAAGATTTTCAAGCTGTAGCAGAGTGATGTCTTCATTTGCCTTTTGATAATGATATATAACTAAATCAGTGAGAGCAGTTAATTAAGAACAGATCTAATGTTGTTTTGCAATGTTAAATAAGTGTTTGCTTTCTCTGTTAATTAATATTTATATGATAAATAAGTTAAAATGTATCAATGTTACTGTTGAATAAGAATTTTGTCAGGTATCAGTTAGTCTGGATTCTAATAGGACAATTAGTACATTTGTTTGACTAAATAAAAATATGTCTAGAGCTGTAGTTAGTTAGCAGTGTTTATTAGGGAATGTTTGGATTAAGCATTGTAGAATTAGATATAGTTGTTGTAGGTTTTTTGCAGGAGGTTTTTGTGTTAATTGGTAGAGTTAGAGTAAATTTAGATACCCAGAATAGTTTAAAGAATGTGAAAAACCTATGTACATCCTGGTCCAGAGGGATAGTGGATAGGCACTGGTTAGGGATGGGATGTCAGGTTTGCTTCCAAACAGCATATACCATGATAAGATACTTCAATCTAAGGTTGTCTTTTAATTTCGGTAATATAGGTATACGTTTGAAAATCTTAATATGTGGATAATAGAATCTTGGAATACTAAAGGACTCCAGAACATGAAAAAAAGGAAACTGTTTTTACATTTGTTTTTCCAGTCAAAAGCATGTTTCATTTTATTGCAAGAAACTCATTTGACCAATGATCAGTGGGTTGTATTGAAAGACAAGAAATGGATTAGGGAGGTAGTGGTGGCGGAAGGGACGACGAACCGTGCAGGGGTGGCAATTATTATTAAAAAACAATACCAAGAGAAAATTTTAGATTGTAAAATAGACAAAGAGGGAAGGTGGTGTCTGGTGATTCTTATATCCAATTTGTATGATAAACCTGTGTTACTTATTAATATATACGCCCCATGTACTAATCAACATTATTTTATAACTTCACTTTATTCCATCTTACACCAATATAATAATTGTTATATAATAATGGGAGGTGACTGGAATTCGTATCAAGATCCCAAGTTGGATAAATCAAGTTCATATAAGTTTTTTAATAAGCAGGCAGTGATAGCATTACAGGAACTTAAAACCGATATCAAACTATATGACCCATTTAAGCACACAAATACCCAAATGAATGCAGATAATTTTACTTTTTACTCAAGTTGTCACAAAATGTGGTCCAGAATTGATTTTTTTTTAATCTCAGATGTATTGATGTCTTCTGAGCCATGTGTTTCCATCCAGGCTCGACAGTTGTTGGATCACTCTAAAATTACATTATCATTAAATAAGTGTAACAGGAACAGTAGGAGGCTTCGAGGGTACAATTGGTCTCTAAACTCATATTTACTAAGCAAAGAAGATATACTTAAAGAAGTTAAAGAGACGCTTAAACAATTACTTCATAATCTCCCCAAACACCGACACCCCGCTGATATTGAATGGGCTACGACTAAAGCGCAAATAAGAGGAATTTTTCTTCAAAAAGCTACTTATTATAAAAAAATACAATTCAGGGAAATACAAGAATTGGAAACCAAAATTAAATTACTAGATCAGAAGTTAATGGGGAACTATAATAAACAAACCGAATCAGAATTATTAAAATGTCAGAAAGATCTGTTTTTATTACATAATAGTAAATTGTCATTTTATGAACAGAAAACTTTAGTAAAATATGCAAATCATATACAGACCCCCCCTCAAAAGCATTAGCACGCATTATTAATCAAACGAAAACACTGTTATTAATCTCTGAAATACACCATAATAATAGAACATATACTAATAAAGATGACATCATGAATACCTTTGAAACAATATTTAATCAGATCTATGGTGAGCAGCAGGAACTTTTACTAAACAAAGGTAAGAAGGATTACTTACAGAAGATTACATTCCCGAGAATTGATAATGAGTTCCATATGGATTTAACTAAACCAATTTCATCGGAGGAGATAACAGAGATAATTAAGAACTGGAAACCCCACAAAGCTCCAGGGCCGGACGGTTTGACCTCTGAATTTTATAAAATTTTTAGTGAGATTTTGAGTAGAATACTTCCACAGATATTTAACTACATAATTCAGAATAAAATTAATGATCCCCACTTCAATGCTTCAAAGACAATTCTTATACCTAAAGAGAATGTTGATTGTAAAAACCCAGACAACTATAGACCCATTTCACTCTTGAATATGGACATGAAAATTATGACATCTATCCTGGCAAATAGACTAAAGAAGGTAGTCAATTTAATAATCTCAGATGAACAGGCTGGGTTTATAAATGGGAGACAGACTACTGATAATACGTTAACACTGCACACATTAATCTCCTACGCCAATTATAAAAATCTTAACATGTATGCACATAATTGATGCTCAAAAAGCATTTGATAGAGTTAATTTGGAATATTTATTTGATATTTTAGTATACTTTAATATACCCCAAGATTTCATTTTAACATTAAGGAAAATATACAGCAACGCTTAAACTAATTTATTTATCAATAAAGACTTCTCTAAAAGAATACAAATTAAAAATGGTACTCGTCAAGGATGCCCGTTATCTCCTATTTTATTTAACCTATATTTGGAACCATTATTTTTACACATCAAACAAAATATTTATTATAATCCCCCGATATTATATGGTACGAGGATAAATATGGCTGCCTTTGCAGATGATTTAAATATATATTGTACCACACCTGTTTCAGATACTAAGAAGATATTAAAAGCAGTGGAAGACTTTGCGGGAGTATCTAATTATAAAATTAACTTTAAAAAAACCAAAATATTTCCGTTAAAGACGCCCACACCTTTTTCATTGTTACCACTGATAGGACAGGTAAAGTCTGAGGAAAGAACAAAATACTTGGGCATTGTTTTTTCAACTGACAATAGAGACTTTTTTGTGAACAATGTTAAAAGAATTTGGGATCAGATAACATTTGACTTAAAATGATGGAGTAACTTGAAATTACCAATAATGGCAAGAACCGCAATTATCAAAATGAATGTGCTTCCCAGAATATTATACATTTTTAGAGCTACGCAACTTAGAATTACGAGGACGTTTTTTAAACAACTCCATATAGGACTAGGAAGATTTCTTTGGGAACCTAGGAAAATGAGAATAACGTATGAGAAGTTGATGACTCCGAAAAGTAGGGGAGGTTTAGATTTACCGGATTTAGAAACCTATTATTTAATAATAAATGCTAACAGGATTTTAAGAGTGATTCACTTTGATAGATCCAGTCTGAAATGGTCACCCAAATGGTTGATCCTGACTCATAAACACGTAACTGGAGTTGGAATTAATTGTAAAGCATTACCCTTTTTAAATAAAGGAACTCTCAGTAAATACGACTTGATGGAACATGTCAAAGTATATGTAACTTCAGTTCAAAATCTCTTTACTTCTTTAAACCTGTTACAGTATATGATGACATTTCAACCATTCCACAAGAACCCAAATTTAACAATTGGTAACCAACTGATAGATTTGAAGAAATTTCCACTAATAAATGACTTAACTATACTTGATCTATACCCCTTTCTTGGTGTGTCAATACAAGATATTTTAAGAGAAATGAATCTTCCTATTTCATATCTAATTATCATGAGGCAATTAAAAGATCTTGCTATAAGTTATTTCAGTAACTTTAAAGTTAGAGAAGAAGACCTAAATATTTGCCGCAATTTATGGCAAACTCTGAGACAAGACAGTAAATATATAACTGCCTCATATAAATTGATAAAAGAGGTGAAATATAACAAACACATTCTCCTATCTAATTACTGGAAGGAAAAATTAGTATTGGTTGATGACAGTAGGATTTTGAAAGCAATTAACTTAACACTAAAGTCAGTATCCCTACAAAAATTATTATTTACTCAATTGATGATTTTTAATAATGCGTACTATACTCGTCTTACTCTTCATAAATTTAACTCAAAGAACTCTCCTAAATGTCTGTACTGTATAGATCAGACGGCTGACCTTTTACACAAGTTCTGGAGTTATAAATGCATTTTTAAACTTTGGAATTCTTTAAAGCTTCAATTACAAAAAATGGGCTACCAACACTCGACACTGTCTTGGGAATTTATGATCCTTCATATTCCCCCGAATAATTTAGATAAATCACAAAGGATCATACTGATAAATATTTGCTTATTAATGAAACTTTACATAGCAACAAACTGGTTGAACCCAGACCAGACTTCTTGGGAAAATTTTAAAACGCTAGCAATAAGACATATTCTAGCACACAAATTATTAATTATGGACCACAAGAAAAGTATAAATAACACAAAAATATGGGAGCAAATCTTTAACATTGTGTTGGCCTAGAGGTTCCTATCCACTTTTTCTCAGGATGCATATTTGTAGTATAGATTCAGTTTAGATTAGATATAGATTATATTATTAATACAGATTGATGTTTTTCCGGTTGTATTACCTATCCAATAATTTATGTTAATATACAATGTTTTGTGTAACTGTTGGAAGCATTCATGTATATATTGTATATATGTAGTAGTTTTGTATTAGTATATTTGAAAAGAATAAAAGACGGATTATTGAAAAAAAGAACTGCAACTTACCATCTTTCCTTCAAGCATCTTCTGAGAGATTGCCAATCAAACTCATGGTTCTGGGCCTACGATAAACATCATCAGTCTTCTTTTCTCCACCTCTGTTTGTATGGATTGTCTATGCATCTCAATGTCCTCATCTTCACCAGGCTAGCCTACCCTCTCTACCACTTTACATAACCTCTTCCTATCACCTCCTCCCCGTTTATACTAATCTATCCTAATCGCTCTCTCCATTTAGAGTTAAAATTAAACTAAACACATAACTTTTACTTTTCACTACTGTGAATTGCCAAAAGGACACTCTACAGAATTGTGTACACTATTTTTTCTCTGCTTTTTCCTTATTGTTTTCTTTGTAACATATTTTTGTTATATCTCTGGGCCTTACAATATTCCAGAATATTTTGAAATGTAAAAAATGCAACTGTTTTTTATGTAATGTTTTCGTTTTTTTTTTTTCCGTTAAATGGATCTTTTCTCCACTGATCTCTGCTGAAAATGGACTCAGACTTTCCTGGTAATTACCTAATAAATAAACAAATAAATAAATAATAAAAATGTCCAGATCTGTGAACAAATTGTACTTTCCTTAGGTATTAAGAAATAAAATAATGGCCTGATTAATCACAATGCAATTAAAAACATTTATGTAATATGGACTGATCAAACTTCGGTAGAGATAAAGAGATTGAAGAAGATTAATTAGCTCGGGAACACTTAGTGGTAAACAGAAGAAACAACAACTGTCAAAAATACTGCACCTTTAAATATTAAAGTTCCATTCTGGTGGGAAACATTATTGATTAGGTTATACAAAAAGAAGTGAAAACCAAAAAGGTCCAGCACAGTGGGTACAAAACTTGAAACTATTTATTTAAGTGGCTTGAAAAAACAAATGGCATACCAGTTTCGGCAACAGCCTTCCTCAGTGCATTAACACAAATGAAAATATCTGATTCTTAAATACATGACATCATTGGCATTCACAAAAATTATTGGTTGGATTTAACATTATGACAATTCATTCAGACCAGGTTTAAACAAACCCCCTAGTCTGATGATCTAACCTGATTCCTTATTGTTTAATATAGTGTACCAGCCAACTTTAGAAAAATGATGACCCTGGACCATATCAATGACAGTAAATGTAAATCTGGCTGTTTTGTGGGCCAAGGTGTGCTTAAACAAAGCATTGGTAGGTAGCTCTCCTGTTCCTAATCTCACTGAGGTGTTCTGATATTCAAAGCCTCAATGTTCTACACGTTTGTCCAACATAAAAGGCTGAACAGGAACAGGCAGCCAAATAAACAATCCATTCACTACTGCAATTTCCAAAACATAAAATGTCCTAAACCTTGGGGGTGTTAGAACTAGTGAAAGTATTAGTATTAAATATATAGGGGCATGCGGAATAATGTCCACAAGGAACACATCCCTTAACCTTATTCCCAAATATAGTAGACTGTTGGACTGTGGGCAAAACCTTGCATTTATAATGACTAAAATGGGAACCTAAAGTGGGCCCCCTGCAAAAAGAAAATAAGTAGAAGAAAGATTATAATTAAGCTTGGCATTGGCTTTTAGGATATTCCAATGTTGATTAATAACCCGCTTAAAGGTCTGAAAATTCCTGCCAAAGGTGGTTACCAGTCATATGGGCTGTTGTCCATCCCTATCGACATCAGACTTTTTATACTGTAATAGATTTACTCTAGATTGTTGTCTAACATGATCCCTGGGCTGACAGATATTATTATCTTTATATGCCTTCTGGATGAAACGGTTTTGCAGATCTTGTTCAAACCGGGCATAAGTGTCCTGTGTAGAACAAATGCAATGCATTCTCAAAAACTGTGACTTGGGCATATTGCGGATGATGTGTGTGTGTGTGTGTGTGGGGGTGATGACTACCAGCATGTAGTAATGTATTGTACTGAGGATATTTGTGAAAAACCTGAGTTTTTAGTGTATGGTTCAAATTTCTAATAACCGTCACATCTAGAAAAGTGAGGTATCTTTGTTGGTGTTCAAGGTAAATTGTATACCCCATTTGTTCTGGTTAAGGTATTCAACAAATGCCTGTAAAAAGACGAAATCCCTCCTCCACACCATCCAACAATCATCCATGTAGCATCGCCAGATGTCAATTTCTCCAAGAAATAAATCGTGTGAGTCATCAAAAATGAGCTAAATGCATAATGGGGGCAAAAGATGCCCCCATGGCCGTACCCTTGACTTGCCCTTTACCAAAACAGTGAAAAATATTTTTGGTCAATACATGTTCAGTTAAACACACCAAGAATGTATTAAATCCAGGGGGATAAATGTTAGCCTTATTCAACCAAAATTGCAACGCCTCAAGCCCAGCCCAGTGTGGAATACTGGTATATAATGAGGACACATCCAAAGTGCACATTAGCCATTCAGGCTCTAATTGCATGTTGTCAATGATTTGTAAAAAATGTGTAGTGTCCTGAATTCTAGCATGAACAAGTAGCAACAGGGGCTGTAAATATTTTGTCAGATAGGCCGACAGTGGTTCAGTCAATGATCCACGTCCGGATACTATAGGTCTACCTGGGGGGTTGGACAGATTCTTGTGAATTTTGGGTAGGAGATACAGATATTGAGATTGAGGGCAAGAAACTGTTAAATGATAAACAGTTTTTTTTGTTGATAATGCCCTCCTCCAAAACCAAATTCAGAAAATTATCAATTTCTTTTTTGAACTGTAGTGTGGGATCTAATGGCATACCCATATAGAATTGTCCAGCCCCCTGCTCCTTTGTAAATTCAAGTACAACAATTACCAGAACTGCAATTACTACAAGGAATGGGGACAATTAATGACTTTTGCAGTTAAATTTGGTTGGTCTGGGCTTATTCACAAGTGCAGTTGCCTGGATCTATGGGGACTTGTTTTTTGGGGGTCTGAACTGTGGATTAAATGCCAATGTGAGGGGCGAAGTTGGTTCATGACATTGTTTTTACATATCTAAGTGTGGACAATGATCCTATATGTGCATAGAGGGGGATGTATAGGATATGTTATGGTTTGGTCAACACTGATGTATGGTGCATGAATGTACTTGTTACAGTTGTGTAATTGTGTGAGCCCTACATGGTGTTATTATCCCAGTTTTTTGATCTAAGGAAGATGCTTTATTGAGTGTTGGGGAGAATAAGGTGCTGTTCCTCATTTTTGACATACTGAAACAAGCTGTACTGTGGATTTATACTTGTTCCCACTCTTTGGGTGTTCTGGACCAGCTCTATTATTAATTGAAGGTTGTTCAAGTGTATCCTTGTGTGGAACTTTATGCTCAGGAGTGTGCATAACAAAGCATTTATTTGGCTCCAGGATGTTTTGAATTTGATTTGAACCAATTTTGGGCTGGGACTTATTATTTAAAGAGTTTTACCTTTTTGCATTTTTGTATTGTTCATTGAATGCAATTTGAGGGTCGTATTGGCTCCCTTTTGTTTTATGTTTTTTGGGTGGCCTTTTTCTGCCATTTTTCTAATATACTTGGTATTTTTTTCACAAATATTTGTGACAATACATGCATGTCTTGTTCTAATAATCCATATGTTTTTGCTGACACTATTCATATAGGTGCTTGCCTATATCTGCTTATCAGTTGTTGGATATTATGACTTTTTTAGATACAGGTTTCCACTATACTAATAATTATTTGAATTGAACCATTTGCTACATTCATGTTAATTGTTCATGTGCAGTTGGGATTGTTCAGTGGTCCATAAATTAATACATATTTGTGCCTGTTTGTATATTCAGGCACATTTATGTTCTTTCTGAGGGCGAACATTGCAGTTTGTAAATTGATATTCTGGATTTAGACAATTTTCATACGGTTTGCTAAATATTTATATTCAGTATAGATTTTTCCAGACTTTTACAAGTTTTAGAAGCAGACTGTGATGATCTATTAGCCTTTGGGCTTGAGCCCAATAACAAGGAAGGGAATACTTTGGGTTCTTTGAATCCCGAGGATATTTGTGCTAGTATTTTTTTGAAGTTGATCAAGAGCATGAAATCTTTGAGGACTAACGTCTGGCATCTTAAGTTATTTAAGGCCTATAAGTTAGAGGGATTTCTCCTCGTGGGTCCGGGTCAGAATTCAACCATGGGTTAGTATAATGGATGATACATTACTGGATGATTGGGCTCAGGCCCAACACAAGGCTTCAATTATGTTTGCGGATACTCTTATACCCCACTATATAAGGACCAATATTAAATTCTGTACTGAAGTACATTCTAGTTATGAGGAGGTTAAACAGTTTGAAGGTGAGCCTTTTTTCACCGAATATTTCAATGAGTTAGCAAAGGACTTGTTGGTCTTTGAACAACAACTGAAAAACAGGAAGTTACATAAGTTTAACAGAGATGTGATGGATTATGAGAGGGGCAAACCCTTTGGGGTTCTACAGAAAAACATCAGATTTGTTGATTCTGATAGGAAGAAATCAGGGCCAAATAGAAAAAGACCATGATCAATATTAAAAAAGGGCCACAACGGATCCAGTGGCACCTCAGGGGATGTCTTCTTCAGCCACCGATATTGATTTCATCCCTTTTTCTGAGTCTCCCATTGCTAAAAGATGCCCCAGCAATTACCCTTTAAGGGGGGCAGATACAGGGGTGGGAGGAAGCATAGGGCAAATAAACAACCTACAACAGTCATTGGACCTAATAATACCTCAATAAGTTTAGAGAATAATGTACACAATATTTCCAGCTATGTTCTTTCAGAAAGTGATATAAAGCTGCTCAACATTTGTGCCTGTTTTTTTTGTTTATGAAAATTCATTGTTTAATGATGTTTTGAATTTCTGTCGACTATTGAATTTAAGACTGTTCTTTTGGGACAATGACAATACCCAAATATCTACTGATTTTCAGTAACACAGATCCAATTTTGTTCCACTTGTGGATAAATATGTGGGTATTTTCAAAGATTGTGTGTTAAAAGACTTACATTTCAACAAATCCCTTATGCCAAACATTAATTATAATCTATTGAAGTCAGAACAACAAGCAATGCACCAGTTGATGGCACGACAAGATTTAGTCATATTACCAGAAAACAAGGGAGGGGGAAATAGTAATTATGGACTGGGACAAGTATTTGGCTGAGGGGGAGGGACAGTTGGGGGATGGACAATTCTATATGGGTATGCCATTAGATCCCACACTACAGTTCAAAAAAGAAATTGATAATTTTCTGAATTTGGCTTTGGATGAGGGCATTATCGACAAAAAAACTGTTTATCATTTAACAGTTTCTGACCCTCAATCTCAATATCTGTATCCCCTACCCAAAATTCACAAGAATCTGTCCAACCCTCCAGTAGACCTATAGTCTCTGGATGTGGATCATTGACTGAACCACTGTCGGCCTATCTGACAAAATATTTACAGCCCCTGTTGCCACTTGCTCATGCTAGAATTCAGGACACTACAAATTTTTTACATATCATTGGCAACATGCAATTAGAGCCTGAATGGCTAATGTGCACTTTGGATTTGTCCTCATTATATACCAGTATTCCACACTGGGTTGGGCTTGAGGCATTGCAATTTTGGTTGGATACGGCTAACATTTATCTCCCTGGATTTAATACGTTCTTGGTGTGTTTAACTGAACACATATTGACCAAAAATGTTTTTCACTGTTTTGGTAAATGCTTTTGGCAAGTCAAGGGTACGGCCATGGAGGCATCTTTTGCCCCCATTTATGCAGATCTGTTCATGGGCTATATTGAACATCAGCTCATTTATGATGACTCACACAATTTATTTCTTGGAGAAATTGACATCTGGCGACGCTACTTGGATGATTGTTGGATGGTGTGGAGGAAGGATTTGGTCTTTTTACAGGAATTTGTTGAATACCTTAACCAGAACAAATGGGGTATACAATTTACCTTGAACACCAACAAAGATACCATCACTTTTCTAGATGTGACGGTTATTAGGAATTTGGACCATACCCTAAAAACTGAGGTTTTTCACAAATATCCTCAGTACAATACATTACTACATGCTGGTAGTCATCAACCCCCCACACACACACATCATCCGCAATATACCCAAGTCACAATTTTTGAGAATGCGTCGCATTTGGTCTACACAGGACACTTATGCCCGGTGTGAACAAGATCCGCATTACCATTTCATCCAGAAGGGATATAAAGATAGTAATATCTGTCAGGCTAGGGATCATGTCAGACAATAATCTAGAGTAAATCTATTACAGTATAAAAAGTCTGATGTTGACAGGGATGGCCAACAGCCCATATGACTGGTAACCACCTTTGGCAGGAATTTGAAGACCTTTAAGCAGGTTATTAATCAACATTGGAATATCCTAAAGGTCAATGTCAAGCTTAATTATATTCTTTCTTCTACTTATTTTCTTTTCGTAGGGGGCCCACTTTAGGTTCCCATTTTAGTCATTATAAACGCAAGGTTCCGCCCACACTCCAACAGTCTACTATATTTGGGAATAAGGTTAAGGGATGTGTTCCTTGTGGATATTATTCTGCATGTCCCTATATATTTAAAACTAATACTTTCACTAGTTCTAACATCCCCAAGGTCTATGACATTTTATGTTTTGGAAATTGCAGTAGTGAATGGATTGTTTATTTGGCTACCTGTTCCTGTTTGGCGTTTTATGTTGGATAAACGTCTAGAACACTGAGGCTTCGAATATCCGAACACCTCAGTGAGATCAGGAACAGGAGAGCTACCAATGCTTTGTTTAAGCACACCTTGGCCCACAAAACAGCCAGATTTACATTTACTGTTATTGATAGTGTCCAGGGTCATAATTTTTCTAAAGTTGGCTGGCACACTATATTAAACAATAAGGCATCAGGTTGGATCATCAGGCTAGGGGGCTTGTTTAAACCTGGTCTGAATGAATTGCCATAATGTTAAATCCAACCAATAATTTTTGTGAATGCCAATGATGTCATGTATTTAAGGATTAGATATTTTCATTTGTGTTAATGCACTGAGGAAGGCTGTTGCCAAAACCGGTATGCCATTTGTTTTTTCAAGCCACTTAAATAAATAGTTTCAAGTTTTTTACCCACTGTGCTGGACCTTTTTGTTTTTCATTTATTGTCTGGGTTGGTTTGGTCCAAGCACATCCATACGTGCGGGGGTTTTGTGTTTGGTATGCAAAAAGAAGGACAGAATTGTTATGCATTACAAAAAAATCCTAACAATACCAACAAAAAGAGGTTAAAATTACTAAGGAGTTTAGGATTACAATAAAAAAAGAAAAAGCTAAATAATGAATTAAACTTCCTTTTGATACCAACAACAAAAAGAATACTATGAACATATTAGTAATTTAACCAAGTCCAACCACATGGTAAATCTTCTGCAGGTCAATAACCTGATCATAGCAGATCCAAAACTGACCACATGCAATGGATGTGCCTGTAACCATACAGTTTATCCATCTACAACAACAACAACAACAATAGTACTACAGAGTTAATATCTGGCTTTGCAGTGCAGAGGAATAGAACTCTTATTGTGACCCAGGAAAATGGGGGTTGATTTGTGACCCGTGTAGTAGAGTGAAAAGGCACAGACCACTGGCCTTTCCTAAGGTGAAGAGTAGAGTGGCATGCACTTGGAAGCACACAAAGTACCCCACTTAGTACCATTTTCCTGGTGGGGAATGAAAAAAAAACGCCTCCATGTGCTCTGAGAGTGGGGCAGGACTGTTTGGAGGAAGTACTTCTTACAGAAGAGAGGGGATATCCTCTACAGTAAGCCAATTGCACATCTCCTCAGTGGCATTTCACTGGGTGAATATGGGGAAGAAGGGCCAAAAAAAAGACAAAGATTGAACCACACAAAGTCTGTCAAAATGATTACCTCTCCTTGTCATCCCTGACCCCTGCCCCTGTCATAGGAAACTAATGAACTGATTGGCCAGGAGGGAGATAATGACTGACAGACAGAGGAAGAAAAAATGCCCCAAAAAATACCTTTAAGCAGGAAAAATGTTATCGGAACAATTCATAAAATTGAAGAAACACACGGTAATCACCAAAGAACGCTAGACTTTTAATGAAACTTTCGGGCTCTCAACCCTTCATCAGCATACATAATTCTTATTCAAATAATTTTATATGGAGGTCACAATAAAATCACATGATCAAACCAGCCATTAAAAATTGTCATCCAATAAAAGTATGAAAAACTCTAAATTACTTAGAATACCTACAGGTAAAAAGATTCTTTAGCAAAACATTTATATTAAAAATTATAACAAAACAAAAGTTAATACCTAAAAAATTAGTAATGTGATCAGGGTTATGTAACATAATTATAAATTATCTAGCTGCCGTTTAACCAATACAGGTTTTATACTAATAGCACTGTTCAGGCCTGGGGTAGTATCAGCTTGTAATCTAATTATCCATTCGAACTCCCTGAGCTCTAAAGAATTATTTATATCACCCCCGCGTGCCCCTATCTCAACAGTATCTATACATCTAAATTTAAACCTATGTGTTTCAAACTCTATTATGTGTTTATATAAGGCATTAGTCAGCACCTTTCTATTTATTTCTGATTTGTGTTCTATGATACGGTCTTTAAGCCTTCTTGTTGTTTTTCCCACATAGAACGCATTACACTGCACGCAGGTAGCAAGATATACTAATTTGGTTGTATTACACGTAGCCATACAGTGAAATTCAAATCTCTTATTCGTGACAGGATGTTTAAAATATTCATCTGCTTCCAGGATATCTATACAGCAAGTACAGTTATGACATCTAAAAGTACCTAGCCTACCTTGCACTGATTTTTGATCTTTCTTAAAGTCCTTATGACATAACATACTCTTAAGTGCTTGATGGTTTCTATATGCAAAGCTAGGTTTGGGACCAATCAGCATCTTAATCTCTGGCATAGCCATTAATATTGGCCATTTTTTTTCAATTATCTTACAAACTTGGTATGTATGTCCACTGTATGTGGTCACATATCTAATCTTATTCTCACTCCCTATCCTTCGTGTCATCAGTTCTTGTTCTATTTCTGATAATGCGCTATTAAATACAGGTTTAAAGTCATTCGTCCTCCCCTGAGTTACCTCTTCACAAATTTTAATAAGAGTTTCTGAATAACCACTCTTCATGACTTCTGTTATATATACCTCATTTTCTGTTGTTAATCTACTTACCCTAACCATTTGTGATTTAACTATCCCTTTAAATATATGTGGTGGGTGTATACTAGTTCTCTTCAGGTATCTCATTGCATGAACATCTTTTTTATGGACCATTGTTTCCACTTTGTTGTCTTTTTTATACAATTTAACATCTAGGAATAACATACTGTGTGATGAATAGTTCATTTTAAATTTTAAAAAATCCATCGTACTATTCAAATATGACACATATACTTGCAACTCATCCTCTGTTCCGTCCCAAGTAAAAAAACAATCATCCACAAACCTAGTATAACATCTGACATGTTTGTTAAGTACATTACTTCCATTTAAAACATATTTCTTCTCCCAGTAATATAAAACCAGATTTGCAAATGTGTTTGCCACAGAAGTCCCCATAGCAACACCTGTTAATTGCTTATATGGAGTATTATCAAAAATAAATACATTTTTAGTTAACACCAAATCTAAGAGCAGACATATATTTTCTACCTCACATGGTTGCATAGTAGAATCCATTAACAACAACCTTTTTACTGCTTCCACACCATAATCAATCGGTATAACAGTGAATAATGATTCCACATCAAGCGTCACAAAGATATAATCATCAGGAGTATTTCTGTACCATGTATTCAATTTCTGTAAAAAATGTGTAGTGTCCTTTATTATACTACTGCATTTAGGTAAAATCTTAGCCAACTCTTTCTGTAAATATTTCGAAATTGGTTCAGTCACCCATCCTTTTCCTGAGACAATAGGTCTCAGTGGGGGGTTTTGTAGTGACTTATGTATTTTTGGTATCCCGTAAATCTGTGGTATTCTGGGACATGGAACAGAGAAATAATTCAACAATTCCAATGATATATCATTATTCAGTTGCATATCATATATTGTCATATTTACCTGCATTATTTGGTCTTTTACTTCCAGAAATGTTATTTTTTTAAAAATATTAGTATCAGAAAGAAAATTATTAAATTTATTCATATAATAAGCTCTATCCATTATCACTATAGCCCCACCTTTGTCCACTTGCTTAATAATTATCTCGCTATCAGTTTTCAAATTAGTAAGGGCTCGGTATTCATCATAAGTTAAGTTATATTTCATTACATTATCATGTTTCCTAGCAAATAGAGACCTTAGTTCTATCTCTACTATATTTGTAAATGCTAATATAACTGGAGAAAGTTGTGGAATAAACACACTCAGTTTTTTGCAAGCAGAATTACTAGAAGTAGAGTTTGCAAACAACAATTTTAACATTAAATTCCTTGCAAATAGTTTAAGGTCAACGGTTGCATTCACTATATTGTCCATAGCAAAGGGTACAAATTTAAGTCCTTTGCCTAATAACTCAAAATGTTCATCAGAAAAACATCGCTGAGTTAAGTTTACAGTACCTTCCCTCATCCATGGTATAACTGCACTTATCTGCGAGGAGTTTTGTTGGTTTTCTTCGGGCTGTCGTTTTTTCTCTTTGCCCCTTGCAGCGAATGTTGACAGTACAACAACGCAGATAAGTGCAATGGTCCATAAAAAAGATGTTCATGCAATGAGATACCTGAAGAGAACTAGTATGCACCCACCACATATATTTAAAGGGATAGTTAAATCACAGATGGTTACGGTAAGTAGATTAACAACAGAAAATGAGATATATATAACAGAAGTTATAAGAATGAAGGAAGAGTTCATGAAGAGTGGTTATTCAGAAACTCTTATTAATAAGATTTGTGAAGAGGTAACTCAGGGGAGGACGAATGACTTTAAACCTGTATTTAATAGCGCATTATCAGGAATAGAACAAGAACTGATGACACAAAGGATAGGGAGTGAGAATAAAATTAGATATGTGACCACATACAGTGAACATACATATCAAGTTTGTAAGATAATTGAAAAAAATTGGCCAATATTAATGGCCATGCCAGAGATTAAGACGCTGATTGGTCCCAAACCTAGCTTTGCATATAGAAACCATCAAGCACTTAAGAGTATGTTATGTCATAAGGACTTTAAGAAAGATCAAAAATCAGTGCAAGGTAGGCTAGGTACTTTTAGATGTCATAACTGTACTTGCTGTATAGATATCCTGGAAGCAGATGAATATTTTAAACAACTTGTCACGAATAAGAGATTTGAATTTCACTGTATGGCTACGTGTAATACAACCAAATTAGTATATCTTGCTACCTGCGTGCAGTGTAATGCGTTCTATGTGGGAAAAACAACAAGAAGGCTTAAAGACCGTATCATAGAACACAAATCAGAAATAAATAGAAAGGTGCTGACTAATGCCTTATATAAACACATAATGGAGTTTGAAACACATAGGTTTAAATTTAGATGTATAGATACTATTGAGATAGGGGCACGAGGGGGTGATATAAATAACTCTTTAGAGCTCAGGGAGTTCGAATGGATAATTAGATTACAAGCCGATACTACCCCCGGCCTGAACAGTGCTATTAGTATAAAACCTGTATTGGTTAAACGACAGCTAGATAATTTATAATTATATTACATAACCCTGATCACATTACTAATTTTTTAGGTATTAATTTTTGTTTTGTTATAATTTTTAATATAAATGTTTTGCTAAAGAATCTTTTTACCTGTAGGTATTCTAAGTAATTTAGAGTTTTTCATACTTTTATTGGATGACAATTTTTAATGGCTGGTTTGATCATGTGATTTTATTGTGACCTCCATATAAACATATTTGAATAAGAATTATGTATGCTGATAAAGGGTTGAGAGCCCGAAAGCTTCATTAAAAGTCTAGCGTTCTTTGGTGATTACCATGTGTTTCTTCAAAAAATACCTTCACAGTGTTCCTGAATATATATTATACGTAGAATAATTATTTTTTAACTGTATAATGCATTTCTTACGTGCACAAATAACACAAAATATTTATTTAGTTATTTACTTATTTGCATGTTGTTTGCCCCTCTCCTCTGCATGTCAATCATCAGTCCTCCTCCTGGCAAATCAGCCTTCTTGTTCTTTCCATCCTGAGCATGAGAGATGGCCAGGAGGGGCCATAATTAATGTAGCCATCACGGGTGTTTTGAGGGATTTCTGTGTATAGTCCTTCTTCCCTGTGTGTGTTAGGTTACATACTGTGGGTTGACTGTGCTTGTCATCCCTCACTTCTGCAAGGGGCACTGGCAGCAAGCAGCCTTGTCCACAGCCTTAAAGAACAGTAAGTGGTCTTCCCATTCTCCACCAGGGTAACTCGACTTTGCTGTGTGTCCCATGAGCACCTAGAGTCCATCCCTCCCCATGTGGGAGAGGTAAGCAGGTCATACATTTCATTTTTCTCTCTCCCTGCCTGTGCCCTCCAGTGCCAAGACCACTAAGCAAACCCCTGTTACCTGGGCAGCAGCCAGGTTTACTAACTGATTAAAATATTATTAATGTCATGATGTTTATAATAACTTAGGAGTCTATTATCTTATAATGCATTCCTTATGTGTATATGCAAGCAAAAACTATACATTGTAACCTAAACACATAAATATTGTTTAGGTGCTTGCAATTTTAATAGTTCCTTCTTTATTGAAGATGATGACTCCCTATGTGCTTTTGAAGATAACGGTCAGAAATAAAATGCAAGTTATAGTTCCTTTGAAGTCATTCTACTATGCAGAGTAGGGAACAAACGTTCTGCTAGTAAATAAACTGATAAATAAATAGACAAAATGAAACAAATGGTCATATCATATTAGGTGGCTTGAAAATGCATCAAGTTTATTAACTAATTTTAAATGCAAAGATTTTATTTGCATAATTACTAGTCTGGAGTTCACTGCGGTGGTGGTGCTGCGGTAGCGTTGTCGCCTCACAGCAAGACGTGCCGTTCTATTCTCAGCTAGAGCGTCTTCTGTGTGGAGACATGCATGAATGGGCGTACCTTCGTTGAAGGTTTTGCATCAGGGCTGGCAAACTCGGCACGTAAAAAATCTACTGCCAATCATTAGCGGACCGGAGTTCCGCTGTGGCGACCCCTAACCGGGAAAAGCCGAAAGACACAAACAAACAAACTAGTCTGGAGTTCAAAGGAACATGACACAAATGATGTAAGTTCTGTACACTGTTTTATTAAAGCACATCACATTTTACTTGAAAATACCCTGCTGTCATACCTGTTTTGTTTCTAAGCATTTCTCTCTTTGTCAGTAACAATAGCATGAAGCATACTTGTGTTTGATTTAAGGGAGATCAAAAGACTGTGTTTCTAAACCCATGCCAGCAGCTTGGATTCATTTCCCAATACTAACATCGTAGTACTGCAAAAGGAGTTGCTGCACTCTTGAATGTGATGTCCTTTGGGCTTTGGATCAAACATTAATAAACTGAGATTCCATCTGTCTGAGGTGGTGGTAGCATAGGTGGGTGCAAATGATCCAATGGGAACTTATCAAAAATTAATGGAATTTCATAGACATCTTGGACAGATTTCTCTTAGTCACTATAAATACCAGCTTTGGCCATCCCTAAAAATAGGTCACACCTGGAGAGACTAGCCTAGTCAGCAAGTGAAACATTATTTTGTAACAGTAATGAAGCACTGCACAGAATGTGTTAGGCCTAGATAAAAGCACAACTAGTACAATGGCAACAATGTTGTTTTTCTGCCCTGGATGATGCACACCCTGTTCTGTTCTACTGTCTTTCTAACCATCACATTCAGAGCTAACATAGCATTCTGCTCGATTTAAAATGTTCACTCATAGGAATTTCTAGGTTGCTGTTAGTAAGAGACATCGCCAGTAAATAATCAAACAAATGCATTATGAGGGCAGTTCTTTCTTAAATACACAGCTATTCTTCACATCTATCATGATGAAACATTGCTGTGAACAGAATAAATAAACAAATAAATAAACAGTGCTCTTAGCTGCATTCTTTTCAGGATACATTAGTTACAGAATCTGTATGGTCCTGATCCAAAGAAATTCCACTGAGCATATATCCACAAAGAACGTATTTTCTTCCAGCATGTGCCACTAATAATTGCTAGTAGTTTTGCACTGATACAGGGCTGGCTAAACCAAGTGTTCCCTCTGCTCACTCTGTTATTAGTATGATCTCCATATGGCAAGAGTCCTCATAGTAAGGAACAATCTGTGGTACAAGTCAGTACTACTATATGAAATGAAGATCTCACATTTTCTGTCCTATTTTTCCATTTTTTTGATACACTTTAGACAGAGAAGCAAATAAGTCTGCAAAGAGCCTATAATTTTGTTGTGGCAACCATCATATCAATCAGCCTAGAAATAAAAAGCAGAGAACTAAAGAGAAGCCAGTGGGCTTATTTTATTCACTCACTTGAATGCCATTATCTCAGACCATTAATCCAGAAAGAATAAAGGCATTTTTAATACAGTAAAATGCATCTGCAGTGATGACTGCAAGCTGTCTGAAAATGGCCATTTAATTCTGTTGTCAGACAAATAATATTAGTAATAAGCTGAAACATGCAAATACAAACCATGGCTTAAGTAAAGGAAGATCATAGGAGTGTATTCACAGTAAAACGTGATGAGAGTTAAATCAGTTATCTGAAGGGTAGCTTTTGTAATGTGACATGTGCAAAGTACAATTTCAGTCTAACAAGCTATTTTCTGCTTATTATTGTTCTCTGCAAAATGGATTAAATTCTTACTTTGCAGTATTAGAGAAGGTAGTAGTTAGGTTGAATTGTGCATCAGTCTCAGGTAAGCCCACATCCACCCATCCCTGCCGAATCATAATTAAAGCCGTAAGTAAAGTGTGAATTTCTGCAGGGAAAGTAGTTGGATTCCTCCCCATAAAAGAAAATCACTAATTTTCATGGAGGCTCCCCTTAGAGAAAATGTTCGCCTTTCACACAGTCACAGCAGTGAATGTGATGAACTGCTGTCATCTCCACTGTCGTTTCAGGAATTTCTGGTGAATTCATAGCAGGCTCCTTCTGCCCAAGGGTCCCTGCAAACACAGTGGGGGAAGGAAAACAGTTGTCATTTTAACAGTCATTTCATTTTCATCTAACAGAGAGAAAATTACCTGAATGTGAAGAGAACTTTGAGAGCGAGAATTTGAACGTTGCTAATACTTCTGGCGGTACACTAACTGTTTTAATTCATGAGAGTTTTAGTTTTCTTTCTAAGTCATAAGTCTCTCCCACAATTAGCAGAAAGTGTTACATTCTGGCGAAATTTGCAATCTTAACAAATGAAAATTAGAATGGGGTAATAGTTGTAGTTCCTTTCTTTCTTACCTGCAAATAGAGGAGACAATTACTGTTTTATTTTGCCCTAAACCCAGAACCAAATCTGACCTGTATTCAGACTTGTTAAAAAAAATCCTACTTAAATATTTAAAAAAAAAGATGTTTAGAATTCTATAAATGAAGCAATCAATCAACTAGATTTTATTTTAAGATAAATAATAAAGTTTTAAATACAATGTTACAACAGCTGGATGAAACCGATTTAACCCTTGCAAAGGTGTTGCAGTGAAGGAGGACTGATATTCTGATGAATTACCAGTGGTCAAACTTCACAGAAGGTTTATTATCTTTTATTTAGTCATTTACTGACTTGTTCCATATTCTTATTTTCTCTGCGGGTTTCCCTTTCTTCCACCATCATAAGTAATTAGCAGCTGTTGTGACACTATTCCTTGATGCATTAGTAAACAGAAAATATTTGGAAATGCATTTGTTATTTGAACAATTGTCATACATACAGAAAAGAGTCAATATCTGAATATGTGATCCTCCAAACTGCATCTTACAGAAAGATAAACAAAATGTATGTCATTTTAGTATACAGAAACAATCACTTCCTGTGCTGTTTTCTTTGAAGGCAGGATAGCTGACTTGTCAAAGCAATGTACAAGAGATGTATGGTTTTATTTTTCATACAAGATAATTCTTTTGGTCAACTTTTCTGTAGCTTACATTACTTTATTCAAATCCAGTGCCTACATATTGCTAATTAGTAGTAACCATTACTTTACCATACCACCATGGTTACTTTATTTATTTATTAATCAATATATGCTCAACTTGCATAAAGTTTCTTAACTTATGTAGTTACAAAGCTGCATATCTCTGGAGATATGATTCTGAAGCATAGATTTAGTACATTCATATAACAAACTGTTGACAACAGAAAAGGCATTATACCATATATATAACTTCAGTGCCCTGCAGAGTGAGTGTGTGTGTGTGTGTGTGTGTGTGTGTGTGTGTGTGTGTGTGTGTGTGTGTGTGTGTGTGTATACGCGTGCGTGCGTCTGTGCGCATGCATGTACATGTGTGTGCGTGTGTGTGCGTGCGCGTGTGTGTGCGTGTGCGTGTGTAGTTTTTTTCACTCCCACTATGCTATCCTAGCCTGCTGGTATAACTGTGAAGGAGTGAGGGAAGCATAAAAATATTCAGGCCCCAAACAATAATTTACAAAAAGTGAGCTCTCGGAATTTTATTGAAGCCCCTAATTTCAGTGACGAGGGATTCATTTTATCAATCAAAGTAAGTTCCCATCTGGTTCCTTATGGTGTCTTTGAAATGTAACCTGCAAATCTGCATATTAGGAAGGGATTGCAAATTACATTACTGCATGTGCACAGTATTGACTACATATATTCTAAGTCACATATTTCTGCCCAGTACCATGTATTTCAGTGAAGTGATTTTCCTTAAAGCACACTTTTCATTTGCTGTTTAACATGCATATCCACTGTAGTGTTCAGCTGATGTAGTTTTATACCTCTCAACTGTACAGATTTTTACAGAATGTCCAGATTTTGCCTCATATTTTTGGTTCATTTTTTCATTAAATTGTGGTTTTCTGGCAAATTAGTGGCAAATCATTAAAGATTGAAATTAAAAAATGACAGATATTTGAGTTTCAGACTTCATATCCTACAGAAAATTCATGCTAATGCAAAAGCTGTTATCCTATCAATGTTCTAAGCTTCTAAGAGCAATATTTAAAAAATGGCCCTATTTTTGGGCCTTTGTCCCACTTTTATTCATAGCTTGGTCCAGATTTCTTGCTCTAAGAGGTTGAGAGGTATGTTAGTCAAGGTATGTTTCCACCAAAATATAAGGTATAATTTATATAAAACAAATACAACAGTATACATTAGCTATTCTAACAAAACAGATTTCTCTGATGGAACAAATGCAATTTCTACGTTTGCTTAATTTCTTCAAATGCTTATGTTGTATATACTGTGATGGGAATGGACCACATTCCTAAGTCAAGGCATAATTTCATAAAATTAGAGTGTTTTTCTTAGCACCCCCAATGTACCCAGAATTGACTCCTTTTGCAGTTCATATGGGGTTATCTACATATTTTTGAAGATTCTTGTTTATTAGCCCAATTGCTCCTATTACAGCTAGAGCTATCTATGTATCCTTATTCTACAATGCTCTAGTTTCTGTTTGTAAGTCTTGTTATTTTGCACATTTATTTCTTTCATTTCATAAGACATTATGGTTGCTTGGTGTATCACCTTAAATAATCAGTGCTATTTCTGTCTTTTCTCTTGAAATACAATATCCAGTTTATTTACTTCTACCTTCTTAGTTGCTGCTATGGGATGATCCCACATAATCATTACAGCATATTTTTGACAGCTGTTTGTAGTTCATGTTTCCAATACATCTCAGCTATGTTTTTATTGTAATGTTTTTGGTCTCCAGTGTACCAGCCTTGCCACATTGCTATTTCTTATGGTATACAAACCTGCAACTAGATGTATAGCTGTTCCTAGTCCTTTACTGCAAAACCACATTTGTCTGTATCTCCAATCTTCTCTATAGATTTTGTGAGCCATCAGATATATAGTCCACTATCCTAAGCTGTCAATATTGCTTTCAGCTTTTGGTTTAAATTCATCTCATTTGACCATACGTGTGTCATTTCATAATCATTATGTTACAGTTCCAGTAGATTTCTATAGTTCTTGCTATAATCATGGACTTTTCATGTTTCTTTTCTTTTTCCTGACCATGTTCTTTGCATTATTTCTCTTTTTTTTTTCACTTTCTGTTGCTACTTGATTTTTGCTCATTTTTCATGCCTGCTCATCTCCTAAAGGTGTCTGCTAACCTTAGATTTACTTTCTTAATATGTTCACAGGCTCTTAGGTAAGTATTAGGTTAGCTGCCCCTGCAGGCCATTTCAAACCTTGCCAGTTTCCCTTTTAGTGCTCAAAATAACATATCCCATTTTGTTATAGATTGGCCTACCCATCCCATGGTTCATTATTATATATTACCCCCAATGAGAATAACTGGGCTAATACCATGGATAATTTGAAGGGACCCATGCATGGGATAAAGCATTTAAGAGCTGTGTCTGTCCAGTAGTAGCCCAGGGGGCAGTCCTTGGGTAAATTTTGTATTACCCATCCATAGATCTAAGTTGCACTTAAATATGGACAGGGATGAACTCTGTTTCTTGTGGATGGGGAGTCTGTTCCACAGCAGCAGAATCCTCTATGAGACAAACGTGTCCCTCCAAACCATACTGTTAATGTTGTAAAAGAGGTTTAGATCCCTAGAATCAATATTACTGATTCCATTTGACTTGCTAATGTGCAGGAAATCCATCAGTAATGGGTCTCTGGATGCTCTGGATGCCAGACATAGGTCACCGCTTAGCAGTCCACAGAATACTGAGCATAGTGACAGGGCCTTGAGTTGGTCAATGTAGGATATTATTTAAGCCTTGTATCCTTTTTATGAGGTATGTCTGTGGGCATTCCAGCTGTTGCATTTGTCAGTACAGATATGTGCCAAAACAGGCATTATATTCAATGATTGGCCAAATGAGGGCTGAATAAAAGAGGACAATGACATCCTTAGACAAAATCCCTTTGTTTATAAGTGTACAATACAGAAGGACTTTCTTACAGCAATAGACACATGTTGGTCAAAAGGTATATCACTGTCCATATAAGTTCCCAAGTCACGAACAACTAGATCAACTCTTGGGGGTTATATTGTCAGTGTGGTAGTTCCATGAGGTAGATGACTTCCCAAAGGATACAATAATTATTTTTTTGCCATTTAGTTTCAGTCCATAATTTTGGCACCAGTTATTTATTTGAGACAAACCTTTCAGCAGGATGGCTAAGTCATTTTGGGATTCAATGACTGCTCTTAGCTTGCAGTCATCTGCAAACTTAGTCATCTAGAGCTCTTTGATATTGCCCTTTATTTCATAAAGTAGATACCAAACAAGAGAGGTCCCAGCAAAGAACCCTGTTGGACTTCACTGATGACTGTTCTGTTTGTGGATGTAACTTCCCCTATTTTGATTATCTGCATCCCATCTGTGAGCCAGTTGGCAATCCAATGAATAACATAGGGATTTATTTCCAGTTTATTTAGATTTTCCACTATTCCTGAGTGATAAATTGTGTCCAAACCTTTGGCCAGGTCTTGGTATGCAGTGTACACCTTTTTGCCTTCATCTGTTGCTTTGGTGACCTTTTAAAAAAACTGACCAGGTTAAGTAAGCATGACCTACCCTAGACAAATCCAAACAGAGACAGGTCTGATGTTTGGAGGTTCACAATATCCTGATTGATTAATCCCATGATAAGTCTCTCTGTGGATTTGCATATGATGCTGATCAGACTTATGTGTCTGTAATTGCCTAGGTCTATGGAAGGTCTTCCTTTATGCAGGGGAAATGACTGCAGCTGTTGTCCATTTACTTGGCACTAAACTTGTATGGAGGCTGACACTGAACATGCTTATTAAGGGTGTGGCTAAATCATGCTTTGTACTAGTAAAGATTTATCCAGGGTCTGGACCCATTGATGCAGTATTTTTCATTTTTGATATGTTTGAGAAATTTCGCTATGTTTGGATCTGATGATACCAATAAAAATATATGCAATCTCGCAATCACTAACTTATATGTTAAGTCAATTAAAATGAGGGCCATGCTTACTTCAAATCAAGGTGTATAAAACCGTGGCCAGTGCCAGATCTTGTATATCATTTGATGGTCGCAAAGTAGTTTTCTTGTTTTCTGGTCAAGCTTATCCAGCTCTCTTTGGGGCCAGTCAATCACTTCAAAGCTGTAAGTTAACATAGGAAGTGTAAATGGATTTATACTTTATTCCTGGATGTCAAAACAGCTTTCAGCATTCATTTCAATTTTCTGGCATATTCCTTAATGAGCATTTTTTTTTCTCATCTGTCCCTTCATCAATTCCCAGATAGTGATACATTTATTCTTTATTCATATGTTTATTCTCCATGTAGTCATTCATGCAATAATAACGATGGTGCACTGTTGTGAACAAGTCTTAGTTACAGATTGTGCATCTCAGAAGATAACAAAGTGTACACAAGTAGAATACATCTTAGGAGTGATGCTCAAACAAAGAAAAACAATGAAAGAGAGGCAAAATCAGTATTTGTCAATGCTGAAAGTTCAGTTATTTTACAAATCAGAAAGAGCTACTAACAAATAATGGAAATTATTGAAGTTAAAAACATTGCATTCTGGAAATGCTACATTGTATCATAAGTGTATGGGCTTTTGTATTGCTAGAGCAAATGTTCCACATATTTTTTAGTGAATTTTCAGAAAAAGGAGAAAATTCTTTATGCAGAGCTGAAAGGATTTCTACATATATCCAACATAATGTCAGTTGTTCCAACAAACCATTATCCCTTGCTTATAGCAAGACACAGCTGCTAAATATATTCAAGAAATATTAAGATAAAAAGGTAAAGGCTGCCATTGGTTCAAAAGCACAATGGTATGCTGAGTGAGGCTAGGAAGACTCTGGTTCATTTAGTGGCCAGGGCAAATCAGGAGCTGGCTGGTGAGAGGATGATGCCAGCTCTCGAGTCTGAGCAGGGTGCTGTTCCAACCCTAGCCCAGAAGTAGCCATTAGCTGATGGCAAGTAAGTGATCTTCATATGCAAATGGACTGAAGAAGCAAGCCAAGTCAAGCCAAGAAGTGCAGAGTTTCATAGACTATCCAAACATCACAGGTGTGGAAGCACACATGGTTAACACACACAAAACATTCTCACACACACACATACTCACATGCATTGAATATTGCTCTGCTCATTTTAGTCAACACAGGCACAAGGACAGTTTAGGAGTAAAGTCTAAATTCTCCCAGAATCCCATGTAATCACAGCCAGATAGCCTGCATTATGCCACTTCTTCCTTGTGGCATCCTATGGCACTGTGTGAAAGGAAGCAATAAATGGACATTTCAGGAAAGTCAACTGGTGATTATTGGGACTGGAGATGGGGAACTGGAAAAATTAAACTACTGAAAATTGCCAGGATTGTTCTGCCAAAGAGGGCAAATGATCCTTTATTTATTTTTATTATATCTATTTTTTCTAAAAAATCAAACTATTTAGAAAATACTTTTTTCAGGGTAGAAAACATAAACAGGAGTACTTACTAGCCAAGTGGCATTCTTAAACATCAGCTTACAAGAGGAAATTGAAGCATCAGACCCACGTCTATTGCATCTAGTCTATTAACAATTCATAACCTTTACCCTTTTTATGAATCTGTAAGACCCAACTGTTATAACTAATAGTTATCAGACATTCTTGGAAAATTTTCCAAAATTCTCAGGCTTAAGACCATTGTATTTATTCTCACTATCTGATGACATGCTCCTTTTCTGAGATGTGGTTTTTAATGCTATTTTGTACAATCCCAACAATCTCACCATCTGGGTTGTAAAGAAAAAAACTGCCCTACATTTCAAAAGCTATATATTTGATTTACTATCGTGTTATTGAAGTGGACTCAGTCGAATGATCGTATCATCGACCCACATCCACAAAAAGTCACATTGGCGAATTCCAATATAGCCAAAATATATCCTGAATTTGACCTAGGAAAAGGTGTTAACTTGGGTCAAGATAGGGGCAAGATTTGTACTTTGGTCCAGTTCAATAAAATGATAGTAAATCTATATATATAGTGGGAGGTTGGTACAATGGTTAAGGTGTGTACCTTACAGGTACAAGGTATAGGATCTGATTCTTACTAATCTATGAACCTATGAACCTACATATATATATATATATATATATATATATATATATATATGGGTCTACTTCAGAATATTGAAGTCCCATATCAGCAAAACCCATTTCATTGAGACGGCAATATTGAATCTTTACTCTTCACTTATGCAAAACCATAAACCAGTAAAAATATTCACTGGGAAAGTAATCACTTGGCCACCCTGGAGATATTTGCCCTTTCCCAGTATAGTGCAATCTTGGAGTTGGTATATATAGTTGGAGGGAAGTGGGCACAGCCCTCCATTTTGGTGGGTTTTATATGCTTTCTTATGGGTATGTTGCCTTGATGGCCAAGTGGTTACTTTTCCCGTCACATTTTCACTGGTTTAAGGTTTTACATAAGTGAATATTAGATATTGTCGTCTAGAGGAAATGGGATTCGCTAATATGGGACATTGATATTCTGAAGCAGACATACATGCATATATATATATATATATATATATATATATATATATATATATATATATATATATATATATATATATATATATAAACCTTTATGAGATTTTATAAAGAAATAGCTGCAATATAAGTGAACAATAAAAAAACTAACCCAGCTCATCACCATAGTCATAGCAAGACCCTTTCTTTAAATCTTGCACTGTTATGTCAGAATTGATCACAATGGATATCTTAATTGTATCTATGGAAAACACTTAAACCATGACAGTGCCAAGGGTGGTGTGACCACCTCAGGACAAAACCAAATTTGGCATTCAGTGCCAAAATGTCAAAATACTATCATGTCATTGCACTAGATGAAAAGTCCACACAAATATTTTTTTTTGCAGGGAACCTTTAGAAATGTATCACATTGTTGTATTGCAGTTAGCGTTTGCCCCATGGAAGTAATTATTTTCTATTGGATAAACAATAAGATATCCTTGTACATTTCTAGAGAAGGATAGATAGACAGATTTAATGATAAACAGACATTCTGCAAAAAAACAAATAATAATAAATAAATAAAAAAAAATATATATATATATATATATATATATACACACACACGGTTTCAAAGATGTAGCTTTTCTGAACAAAATGTGCGAAAAAATGAGTGATTCAAATCCACAGAAAAGCAAATGTTAAGATACTTGCATAGGCTGATAACAAGTGCAGGAAAGTTCCACTATGACCGATCAAAATCTAAATAATCAAACACAATTAAAACAATCCTAAACAATGTAAATGCCTTCATTAATTTAGTATAGTGTAGAAAACACAAAACTTTTTTTTTTTTTTTTGCAATGTGGCAAGCCCTTCTCGACACCTATGTGTGCAATGTGGGGTGTTACTCCATTCTGTAAATATGTATACTAACATCATAGTCTCACAAACATAAGGAAAGGAGAAACACCTTTTAAGCAGTACCTTCAGTATATCAAGGAACTGATATCATCTACTATAACAAAAGCAATAACAAATCCAGTTGGAGAAAACTAGTTTTGGAAACATGATCAAGGAGTTAGATGTCAGGTGAATAAATGTTCACTACATGAAGTAAACCCTATGGTTAACATTTTTTGTCTGGAAGACAATGTAGCATATGTAACTATTAACATTCTCTCCTGTGAGTTTACATTAGCTTTTACTGTCATGGAGACAGTGTGGTTCTCATCCTTACCCATCCTTTTTTACCTTAGGCATATGTTCAAAGTAAAAAAAACATAGTTTTATTTAAAACAAGCAACAACTTACACAAGAAGCATCAGTCGTAATGGGAAATATCAAATGTCCAAAATCTAGCTTCCACTAAAATGCATACTTTGAAACTGGAACTATTTACATAATGGCAGTATATAAAATCAGTTTAAGACTTCAGCTCTTGTATTACCTCTGCAAGATTTCCACCTGTCAGTGTGGGAATCTTAGCACTCTGTTAGCATGCATCCTAAAACATAATTATTTGTCAGATGTCTAATTTATTTATTGACATTTTATTAACATGAAGGTCCGACTGGGTACGAGACCATTTTCAACAGAGGCCTGAGAGAAAAGCTCCAAGGTATTAGAAAGCATTTTAAGAACAATAATTTTACAGTCTTAAAAATTAATACAAAAAACTACAGTATAAATAACTATACTAAAATAGGCATACTCTGAAAACATTGGCTAAGAATAGATACAAGTTATATGGATTTAATAGAGACATTTGTCAAGTTTATAGAACATTTTAAGGCAAGTTAGTATAATACAAACAGGAATTACAATATGAAGTGAGAGAAAAACAGGCTTATGGTAAATTTAGAGAGACAATCACTGGAGAAATTGATAGAAGTAAGGAAGTGTATGAAGAAGAGATAGTAAGGAGATGTAAGATTTGAATAGGTATTTGTTCACATTTAGGGATATGGTTATTTAGAAATTCACTAAAGAAGACTACAATACTTTCAGGTGCCAATCATCAAATTTCTCCACTAATCAACACTTTGTTTGAGAAAAAAATATTTTATTTTAACCAGAACTCATTGTGCAAATTTTGCTTTATCTTCAATCACTACATTACTTTATCTGTACACAAGAGCCTGTGTTGGTTTAATTAACTAGCGATGTAGTTTACCGAAAGTTGCTCTGATTGTTTCCAAAATGAAGTAAAACATGACTGACTACATGCAGCTACCTGATGTAACTAGTTCAAAAGATGCCAGTCCAAAGCTTTGAACGAATAGGCAGGTAGCAATGGGAATCAACCAATCAAATTACAGAAAACTGTAGAATTAATTCAACTCATTACCAGCTCTGTAGTCTCTCCTCTTAAGCAACAAACCTTTGAGCAGGATCAAAACTTGCAATAAAAATTAAACAAAAATTCAGGCAGATGAGTATTTTTCAATGCAGGAAGTAGCAATGTACTTATTTTCCTCAAAATGGCCCTAGTATTTTATTGTTGTTTGCAGTTTCAATAATACTAGTTGTAAGGGGGTGCTGTAACTATTAACTGCTTTCTCCACCTTTATTAGCAATTTATTAAGGTGAGGGGAAGAGATGCCAGCCTCCCTGGCAAGCAATACTAATGAAAACAGAGGTTAAAAAAAACAGTTGTCATTGGTTGAAAAAGTGTGTGTGCAGGCTGCACCATAATTTGTGGGAAACCTAAAGCAGTTCTAGAGGGGCGTGAACCATTCCATATGCTGGCAATGCAACTAATTAATGTAACAACACTAAATAATTTCACAGCCCATTGAACTCCAGGTTCTCCAGAAATTAAATGCATTCAGCTTCTTTAAGAATGGCATTAGTTGACTTTGTTGAGATAGGTTATTTCCTAAGAGTGCGAAATTCTAATGAACTTCTCTGAGTATTCTGTTCCAGATGCAAGAACAGACTGGAATCTGTTAAAAAGGCAAAGCTAGTTGTGTCAGTCCAAAACAGTCTCTGGAACACATTAAATATTGATGTGGATATATGCCATAAAAGGAAGTAAGCCTCCTCAAAGCTTAAGAGCTTTTGATATAGGCACCCTGATGTGGAAAGTAGTGCATATATAAGAGAGTTTTACATTACAATACATATCTGTTACAGCAAAAAAAAAAAAAAATCGACAATCTGTTTATTCAAGTTGTCTCCTAAGTGTTTAGGCACCCATATCATGTCTCATGTTTCTTACCTATCTTCCACTGAGCTTAGTTCCAGATACCCCTTATTATATGTTTTCTACTCCATTCCCATGGTACTCTTTCTTTGTACCTTAAATGTTCATTGAAAGTCTTACCTTTGCATGGCCAGCAGAAGTGAGGACATTACTCTGGGTGAGATGTGATCAATGATCTATACAGGAGTAATCTGACCACCATGCTCCTGGGTTTGTTCTGTTAAGGATATATCCAAAACTGTTATTGCCTTGGCTGAAGCTTTCTCAACTGATACCTGTTGGTGAATTTCTGCAGTTACAACCATAACAAAGTCTTTTTTTTTCATGAATTGTTCTTTCCAGGTATACTTTTACTAGATGAAATCTCACTTTAGAATTTTTAGATCCCATGTGAAGACGTATTTTATGTGTCTGTGCATTAAACTTTAGATGCAATTTTTCAGCCTACTCTGACACTATCCTGATATCCTTTTGAAGTCCTGTTTCGCCAACTTCCATTGTCCCGTCTTAGTGACATCATCAACAAATACGGCGTTATTGCTTGGTACAAAGATGTTGCATTGTACTGAATCCAAGATAGCTCTGTTGAACCACATGGGCCATAACATTTACTTTGAGAGGGCCCCCATAACTTTTAATTTTTACTTCCTGCCATCCAAGCCACAAGTCTCCCAGTCTGTTCAACTTCTCTCCTGCTCTTAGCCACTTCATTTTAATGATCAGCATCATATTCAGGGCTAAGCCAAGGGCCTTACTGAACTGAAATTGCCCATCACCCACTGTGTTTTCTTTATTATGTCCCAGCATAACCCAGCCCTTAAAGTAATCTGTTTTTTATAAAACGATACTGGTGATTATAGCAATGTTTGCCATTCATCAGGAAGCCAACCAGACTTTCCCAAAGTATTTTCTGCATAACTTTTCCTGCAAATTAAGCAAAGCCTAAGTGTGTAGTTTTCTAGGTCAAATGAAACTTCCTCTTTGTGCAGTTGTACCATCATGGCTTCCATCT